>NC_064641.1:353637978-353941009 GCF_023864345.2 Schistocerca serialis cubense | reverse complement strand
ATACCAAAATTGTGTCACCATGCACCACATGACATTTAGGAGTGACTGGTTAATAAATTATGTAAAATTAAATCACTATACAAAGCATTGATTGGTGATGCTACTAAATTACAAGCAAGTGGAGTGAGAGTGGAGAACAGTGGTCTGATGTAATTCTGGAGAATGTTTTATATCTACCAAATACAGTGCAATATCTATTTATATTTTCATGCAGTCCAGACTAAAAAACGCACAATTGAGGAAAATACAGAATTGAAGAAAACATTAAAACCCTCTAAATACATATGTAATTGGCATATATGATTAAAAATTGTAATTCTCTTCAATATGTTGTATAAAAATTAAAATTACAATACATTTTTCATACAATAATTTGTTATAATTAATTTTATCAGTTAAAAATTCACAGATGTGTAACAGCAAGTAAAAGCTTATGAAAAAATTGAAATTGGCATCTGGGTACAAGACAATGAGCTATTTTCTGACAGGCTATGACCAAAAATGTTTGAGAGATCTTTTCTTTGTGTTCACTCAGAGAGTTAGCCAATATTAAGATCATAACTTGTGATTTGCCGTAGACTCTGCCCTCAGCAGGTTTGCTACATTCAAAATTTCCAAGGCATAACAGCATAAATTTTGGGTACTGTTTTCCAAAGAACAGAAGTTACACATTTGGTGGGTTCTACTTAAATAAAATAATTACTGTAACTGTGATGTGATGAGGTGGACTACAACAAAAAGGAATCAGTCAAGACAGAAATTTTCAGCAGCTACAAGCTAAAGTGTTTCCATCAATTTTGCAAAATATGTTAGGAGACACTGTAATTTTTATTTTATGCACTGTATATTACTGAAATAAAGTAACAAGTAAAAATATAAAATATCACAGCAGCTAAGTCATTAAACCATAAACATAAATGCAGTCATTTGCTTAATGACAAGCTTTGTCACCATTGCTGTTATTGTTTGATACTTTTGTTATGAGCTACATTTTATATACTCACCACTACTCGTATGCTCCATGCCATCAAAGTGTTATTTTAGGCTCGATAAGAGAAACACAGATGTGAAAAGATCAGTTTACTTCCCCAACTGACGTTTAAAGAAAGCTCAGGCACAACAATTTTGCTTCAAGCCATCTATCATTACTGCCAGTCTTTATGATCTACAGAGTGTGGTGCAAAGTATAAATGTGAATAGTGTATGTAGTTGTTGTACCTGTATCACGTAAGATTTGAACACAAAAGTCTTGTGCTATTGCAAATTCTGTGTTCTATTTCCACACAACATCTCTGCCACAGCACATGATCTGCACAAAAAGTACATTTTCAGCACTTCACAAAATGCTTTTGCTCATACCTCCACTCGTATAGTTGAAGGTCACTCTCCCTCTCCACACATTCAGCAGCTGAGCTTATTTTACATTTGTTAGTGTGGTGTGGTAGTTATACTGGCTGTTGGTTACGTAACAAGTCACCACCCAATAAGAGCTCACTAGCCAGAAACAGCTGATGTTTCCTTGATTCTGACTAACCATATTCTTTGAGATTCATATCATATAAAAGGTTTGTTGGTGAGTACAGTACATCAGAAATACATGCAAAAATACGAGAGTGTATTATAAGTCACACAAGTAAAGGTGGCAGCTGGGCCCCTTTGTCACATATTAGCTCGGTCCAGAATACTTTGCATCAACCGTCCTTTTTTTTACATTACTGCCACAACCTAGCAGTAGTTCTACCAAAATTGTGTGGTAAATCTAAACACTGCAAGTTGTGCAGGCAACACCGATCATGGGTTACATCAGCATTTCCTCTCAGACATCTCCCCTCTCCACAACGGCCTAAAATATTCCCTTGACTCTGCCACCACCCATGGTGTGAACCATCTGTCTATTGTGCCACTTATAACTTGTTCAGTCACATCAGATGTTAGTTGGAAGAAAATGAGACAAAGTCAAGTGGGATGTCGTGAAGAACATACAATTGAGGTAAACCCCTACTAGGAAGAAACATAAAATCAGGAAATTTTTAGCCTTGATCTTATGGGGATCACAGGGACTACAAATTTCTGGTGTGAAAAATGTGAAATTGGAGAATGTAAAATTGAAGTTCCACTGTATAAACTCTAATTTATTTTCTATTACTCAAGTCCTGAATAAAAGCTGCAAATACAAACATCTCAGTTTTCAGAACTGCTAACAGTCTGGAAACTGTAGCAATAGGCAGACACAAACAACAGCTATACAGAATGTTGTTTCATACAAAAGAATCTAACAAATGTATGACAGTTATCTCAATTGAAATGTTGCATGAAAAATTAAGACCTCGAAATGTTGTATATGTTAGATATGTACTAAATAGAAATGGCACTGATTATATTGATGACTGAAATGAATATGTATGTATTTATCGTATCTATGGCAAACATCACAAATCTCATCTAACAACTACTAAGGTTGCTGAAATTACTGTGGAAGTAATTCATGTTGACTTCTATGAAATGAATCTCATATTGTTAAAATGAGCAATTTATTTTCTATTGTTTAAAGATGATTTTTCCCATTTCTGAACTGTTTATTTTCTGACAATGAAAGATAAAGCTGTTTCCAAATTAGAAATTTTAATGAAAGTGATAGAAAATCAGTTTGGGAATAAAGTAAAATATTTACTATCAGAAAATGGAGTCCCAATTGAGAATGCTCTCACTAAACAGGCTCTACATGAACTTGGAGTTTTTCATTTCTAGACACACCATCACAAATCAGATGAATTGAAAGAGAAATGTGCACAGTTGTCGAGTCCACAGGATCACCAGTATATGCATGAAACCTGAATCGTGAATGCATGAAATCTGTGGGCTAACCAATAGCTGAGCAGTCTTTACACTAAATCAAGTTGAAAGAAGCTCAATAAAAGGAAAAAGTCACACTGAATTGTGATTTTAACAAAAAATAGATCTTAATAAGTTGAGAAGTTTTTATGTGATTGCTATGTTCTGTTTGAAGATCACAAAGAAAGACTGAAAAGAAATCAATGAAAGGAACCTTTGTCAGATACGATTTGGGTTCACCGTGCTACAGAATCTACCTACCTGATGAGAGGGGCATTGTTATCTCTGATAATATCATATTTAATGAAAGATTTGCAAATAAAGAAGAAGCTAGAGTAGTAAAGACTTTCACAGGAAAAGTGAAGAATGAAACAGGGTATCTAGAAGAAAACCAGGTATGTTATGATTCCCTGTGTGGCGTCTCTGAACAATGCAGTATGTTATCTGATTATTTAACTTAAAATAGAGTCTTGCCACCAAAACTACATGACCAGTGAAACCTTAGGGAACCTGTCAGATATGCAGGTTATGAAATGAAACCTGTGCAATGCAGTAATAATGCAAACTTTGGAATGATAGGCAAAGTTGAAGGTATTTGTTTTTCAGATGCCTTGAAAGACAGAAACTGGTGTAAAACAATATCTGATTACCACAAATTGCTAATAAAAGTGGAGTCTTGTATAATTTCTAAAGAATGTAAAACATTTAACCTGTTATGAAACTTCCTGGAAGATTAAAACTGTGTGCCAGACTGAGACCAGCGGAATTAGAGCTGTGAGGATGGGTCATGAGTCGTGCTTGGGTAGCTCAGTTAGTAGAGGTCATGCCCGCAAAAGGCAAAGGTCCCAAGTTCGGTGTCTTGGTCTGGCACACAGTTTTAATCTGCCAGGAAGTTTCATAGCAGCGCACACTCCACTTCAGAACGAAAATTTCATTCTTTAACCTGTTGCTGGATAGTGTGTACAAAACATGATGGACATTGTAGAACCAGATTAGTTACAAGAAGCCTTTAGTCCTGTAGTGCATTATTAATCAATTAAAGTTTTGCAGCTACAAAGATCTACATGAATCAAGAGGATGGATTCAATAATGGTGCAAATATAGCTTGCAGTCTGAAAAGAGTTTTTATGACCTAAAACAAGTTCCAACTGAAAAACAATTGTTGAACTATGCAATGACATTATGATTTGTTCACACTGACAACAATCCTATCTTCAATCATGAAAGGAGTTGAAGAAATCAATTAAAATTTATGTCACAGCTGAGACTTGCACCCAGGTCTCATGTGCATGCATGCTAACCATTACACCACCATAGAAATGTAGCTAACACAGCTGCATGGGCTACCCTACTCCAGGGTCCTTCCTAACATGAACTTCAATTCAGAAGCATAATTATAGCATTGTTTACTGATGACGGGCTAATTATTCAAAGGAGAACAGATAGCATTACTGAAGCTTTTGACATGCTGAATCAGAAATTTGAAATAACATTTGACAGGATATTTTGAAATCAATTTTCTTAGCTTGGAAAGGAAATTAAAATAAGTTCACAGGGAATTTATGTAAATCAGTCAACATATACAAAGAAAATTTTAAGATTTTTTAAGTTTGATGATTTAAATCCAGTTGCTACACCTATGGAGTGTGGAATGGTGATAGATGAAGAAAATGTTGTCAGTGATGAGCCATTGGAAAGGACCAAACCCTATCAAGAAGCTGTAGGGAGTCCATTGTACTTTGCAACAATACCTCATCCAGATATTAGTTTTGTTATTAATTCCTTAAGCAGATTTATTGGTAAGCTAATGTTTAATCGCTGGAAAATGGTGAAACACATTTTTCAGTATCTAAAAGGAACTGTGAAGTACAGTATATTCTTTGATGGAGGCTCAACACTGCTTGCCTATGCTGATTCTGATTAAGGAGATAATATCTCAACTAGATGCTCCACCAGCAGAGTTCTTATCGTAATAGGAGGACCCATTGCCTGGTATGCTTGCAAAAAACGTCTTGTGGCAACTTCAATGGCTGAAGCAAAATACTGACCTCCAGTTTGCGATATTTGTTGGGTATGACACCTTGGATAAGAACTTGGAATTTCAGGTTTGGACCAACTGCCAGAACTGTGTGTTGACAATCGGGTTGCCATATGAATGTTGAAGAAAACCAATGATGAAAAGTAACAATATACTGAAAGTCCATGAAAATTCATTCAGCAACATGTTGAAATGACTGGCAGATTAACATATGTAGAAAGTCCTAGTCAACTTGCTGGTGTACTACAAAACCACTACCTCTTATAGTGTTTGAAGAATTGAGAAGAAAAATAATTAAGGAGGAGCATTGAGGGTTAATCATTTTCCTATGTTTTGCTGTTATATGTTGTGCAAGATGTTTATGTAAATGTTCCATATTTTTTTAATAATGCTGTATTAATTACTCTTTGTTCAGTTAGTTATTTCTTTTCCAAGTGTGTTTTTGTGAATATGTTACATTAAAGACTACTCATTTAAACATTGCCAGATAGTTACTTATCATTACCAGAATTTATACAGAGGTCATATGTCAAACATCGTTTTCCATATCTGAAATGGGAAAGTATGATAAACATATTTATGTATTTTGTTAATGTGTTTTGAAAAATATCAAAACTGCAGTACTTTTTTAAGGACTGTACACAATATTTCATGTTTTAAGAGTTAAATAAACACCTGTACCATCATTCAGAACAGCAGTGTCAGTAATGTGTAAAAATATCCAATTTTTGTAATACTGTTGATTGTATCACAGTGATTTATTTTTCATTATAAGAGCAATGGTTGACAATTCTTAAATCATGAATTATTCCACAGGAACTCTCAAAAATTGCACCAGTTTGGACATACCATACTATGAACTTTATTTCTGAAAAACACATCAACAAGATACATAAACATATTCATCATACCTTCCCATTTCAAGTATAGAAAATGATGTTTGACATATGATCTTGTCTAGTGGACTAACATGCAGTACATTTGTCCATGAAATTCACTATGACTGCCTGGCAAGACTCCACTTGCATTTCACCAGCAACATTTTTAATTTCTTCCTTTAACTCATGGATGTTTTAGGATTTATTCACATGCACCAGTGATTTAAAATAACCTCAAAGAAAAAATAGTCGCAAGGGCTTCAGTCAAATGATCTTGGTGACTATTGTTGGTCACCAATAACTGAAATTATGCAATCCAGAAATTGCTTATTCTAACAAGTCAGTTGTTTCACAGACAGTGGGACAAGCATCACTGTCCTGCTGTAGCCCCAACTCTTGAATGTCCATTCAAATGAAACAAGGTCACAGAACACTTCTTATCAACACATGGTACTGGATTCCATTGTTCTACCTCACCATCCTAAAGGTAAGGGCAAATGATGCCACCCATCCAAAACCACTAAACTGTCATTTGCTGCAGGTGCATTTCCTTCTTTTGAACTCTACAAGAATTTTGTATCCTCAGATACAGAAGTTCTGTTTATTCACAAATCCATTTAAGTGGAAGTGCACTTTATCACTAAAGATAATGTGCCTTACAAAACTGTCATCTGCCAGGAAACCATTCAACAAAATGTCAAGTTTTCTTATTATCAGCTGTTGTGTTAACTAAATTCAATAAAGGTAGCAGTGGAGATCACATCAAAGAATTTGCTGTACTGAAGAACATCCAAAACCCAATTCTTGGGAATGCAAAGAACCAATTTCTCTAGACTAATGCACTATCATGAACTACTGCAATGTTTTGCAAAGCTCAGCCAGAACGAGGGTGTCCAGAACTTTAATATTCATTACTGAATCTGTTTTATTGAACATTACAGTAAGTATGTGGACAATTGATTCATTCATAGCTTTATTGCACCCTAAATAACTTTCCTCATTCTGATGAAATATTTTCACTGTTAGCACATACTGTGCATTAGCATACTGCTCCACTGTTAGACACACAATGAAGAAATGTGAGAACTTCAGATTGAAGAAACACTGGGAATGTTTATGGAAACCAAAGAGATACACACAGTGTGGTCAAGTGATAAACAAAAATATACTATGTATTTCAAAACCAGCACACTTTTTGGATGACCTTTTAATGTCTTTCTGTCAAAGACGTTAAAATGTGTCACTATTCAGAGAATTTAAGCACTGGTCAGCTACAGTATAAGAAAAACATCAAATTTCATGTTTTATTCTCCAACCAGCAATCTCTGCTAATAAAATGATTCCTCTAGTAGTAGTATTTCAGTTTTAGAAATTAAACAGTTAGATGGAGTTCCAAAGTGCCCATGAAACACGATAAGAAGTTTAAATTATTTTCTTTATAATTATATGACATGAAGCTGGTTCTGATTTGTTTTATTCATCCTTCTTTTCCAGACCTACTTTGATGATTCAGCTCTCTTCTATGCAAGTGGTGAACCAGGCATTCATTACATTGCTGTCTCCATTAAGAACAGAGTTGTCCATATAGAGATAAATTTAGGAAATGAACCAATAATTACAACAATGGGTGATGATGTCACTGCAAACTATTGGAATAACCTCACTATAATTCATAATGAAAACCTTGTGAGAATTTATTGTAACACTGAAGCAAAAGAATTTGAATTGTCTGGAACAAAGAATTACTTATATATAGACCCAGAGATTTATATTGGAGGGGGGCCAGAACTTCATAAGAAAACAGGTATGTGCCATCTGATAAAATAGAGATTTTAAATATTGATAATGGTAATTCCAGTATTAGGATGATAAATAAAACAATGAGGAAAGACAGTCACTCACCTGCATGTGAATGAAGGGTGATGTATAGATGATAAAATCATACTGGCTTTTCAGATTTTGATATTTTTCTAATACACTTATAGTATTTACATCTCTCTCTCTCTCTCTCTCTCTCTCTCTCTCTCTCTCATAATATTACTTACTAGCTGTTCCCTGCCACACATTGCTGCAGTTCAGTCTGGTTAAATACAAAAGAAAGAAATGAGAAAGAACACATTTCTAATATGTATGGGAACTGGATGGACATCTTAATCTCTTTCTCTTCCCTGTATCTGTCTGTATATATTCAGCAGTGGCAGCCGAAAACTTCTGGTATAGCCAATGGCCTTGTCAAAGAGGGCAGTGAAGTGGGCAGAGGTCAGCAATGATCTATGGCATGAGGATGCAGCAGGCAGTGGACACCACTGCATTAAAGATACATAATGTTTATCCACAGAACATATGGCCTGTAACTGTAAAAGTGTCATGATGATCACTCTCTTGGCAAAAGATTCCAGAATAGGCTCCATTTGGAACTCTGGGAGGGGGCTGCCTAGGGGGAGATTATTAAGAGAAAAAGATTGAATAACCAACGAAAGGATAACACTCTATGAGTCGGCACATGGAATGTCAGAAGCTTGAGCATGGTTTGGGAACATAGAAAATCTGAAAAGGGAAATGAACATGTTCAATCTAGATTTGGAGGGGGGGGGGGGGGGGGTCAGTGAAGTGAAATGGAAAGGATTTTTTTTTATCAGATGAGCATAGTATAATATCAACAACAGCAGAAAGTGGTATAATGGGAGTAGGACTCATTATCAATAGGACGACTAGGCAGAGAACAAATTACTATGAACAGTTCACTGATGGGATTGTTCTTATCAGAATCGATAACAAACCAACATCGACAACAATAGTTCAGGTATACATGCTGACATCACAAGCTGAAGATGAAGAGGTAGAGGAAGTATATGAGAATACTGAATGGGTAATTCATTATGTAAAGGGAAATGAAAATCTAATAGTCATGGGGGACTGAAATGCAATTGTAGGGAAAGAAAAGTTTACAGGACAATATGGGCTTGTGACAATGAACAAGAGAGGAGAAAGACTAATTTAGTTCTGCAATTAATTTCAACTAGTAATATTGAGAACTCTGTTCAAGAACCACAAGAGGAGGAACTATACTTTGAAAAGCCCAGGAGATGCAGAAATATTTCAGTTAAATTATGTAATGCTCAGACAGAGATTCCGAAATCAGGTACTGGATTGTAAGGCATATCCAGGTGCAGATATAGACTCAAATCACAATTTAGTAGTGAGGGAAAGTAGGCTGAAGTTTAGGGGACTAGTCAGGAAAAACCAGTGCCCAAAGAAGTGGAATATGGAAGTACTAAGTAATGAAAGAGACACACTTGAAGTCCTGTGAGGCTGTAGAAGCTGTGATAATAAATAGCTCAGTAGACAGTTCAGCTGAAGAGGAATGGACATCTCTAAAAATGGAAATCACAGAAGTTGGAAAGAAAAACATTGGTACAGGGAAGGTAACTATGAAGAAACAATGAGTAACAGCAGAAGTACTTCAGTTGATCGATGAAAGATGGAAGCACAAAAATGTTCATGGGAATTCAGGAATACAGAAATACAAGCCACTTAGGTTTGAAATAAATTGGAAGTGCAGGGAAGCTAAGGTGAAATGACTGAATGAAAACTGTGAAGAAGTCAGAAGGACTGACTCAGCATATAGAAAAGTCAAAACAATCTTTGGTGAAATTATAAGCTAGGGAATTCCACTGTTAAATACAGAGGAGAGACTGGACAGATGGAAAGAGTACACTGAATGCCTTTATGAGGAGGAAGACTTGTCTGATGTCATCATAGAAGAAGAAACAGGAGTTGAAAGGGAAGAGATAGGAGATTCAGATTTATAATTAAAATTTAGAAGAAGTTTGGGAGACTTACAGTCAAATAAGACAAAAAAAGGGTTCAAATGGAAAAGAAAATTGAGAATCTGTTAGATGACAATCAGTTTGGCTTTAGGAAAGGTAAAGTCACCAGAGAGGCAGTTCTAATGTTATGGTTGATAATGGAAGTGAGATTAAAGAAAAATCAAGACTCATTCATAGGATTTGTCAATGTGGAAAAAGCTTTTGAAAGTGTCAAATGGTGCAAGATGCTCAAAATTCTGAGAAAAACAAGAGTGTATAGGGAACAATGGGTGACATACAACATGTATCAAAACCAAGAGAGAACAATAAGACTGGAACACCAAGAATGAAGTGCATGGATTAAAAAGGGTTTAAGACAGGGATGTAGTCTTTCATCCCTGCTGTTCAGTCAATACCTTGAAGAAGCAATGACTTTAAATAAAAGGAAAGGTTCAAGAGAGGAATTAAAATTCAGCATGAAAGAATATCAGTGTTAAGATTCACTGAGACATTACTATCCTCAGTGTAAATGAAGAAGTATTACACGAGCTTTTGAGTGGAATGAACAGTCTAACTGGTACAAGATGTGAATTGAGATTAAACCAAAGAAGGATGAATGTAATGAAAAGTAGCAGAAACACAACATTAGGATTGGTGATAACTAAGTAGACCAAGTTAAGGAATTCTGCTAACTAGACAGCAAAATAACCAATGACAGAGAGCAAGGAGAACATAAAAAGCAGATTAACAGTAGCAGAAACATCATTCCTGGCCAAGAGAAGTCTACTAGTATCAAACATAGGTCTTAATATGAGGAAGAAATTTCCGACAATGTATGTTTGGAGCACAGCATTCTATGGCAGTGATAATCGACTATAGGAAAACTGGAACATCAGAAAATCAAAGCATTTCAGATGTGACACTACAGAAGAATGTTGAAAATTAGATGGACTGATAAGGTAAGGAATGAGGAGGTTCTCTGCAGAATCAGCAAGAAAAGGAATGTGTGGAAAACACTGACAAGAAGAAGGGACAGGATTACAGGATAGGACACCTGTTTGAGTCATCAGAGAATAACTTCCATGGGAGCTGTAGAGAGTAAAAACTGTAGAGAAAGACAGAGATTGGAATACATCCAGGAAATAAGTGAGGACATAGATTGCAAATGCTAATCTACAGTGAAAAGGTTGGCACAGGAGAGGAGTTCGTGGTGGGCCTCTTTCATTAGCATATTGTGTAAAAATATAAAGTAAATCAGTCAAGAACTTTTCGAGAGTTTTGCTAATAGTATTTCCCCTTATTACATATTTATTTATTTATATGTGTGAAAATATGTATATAAAAACACATGCTTATTCAAGTGTGACATTCTGTCAAAATTTTCTAAAGCAATCAATGAAGAACTTACAGAGCATTAAGATTTTGAACACACCAACATTTAATTTTAATTTATGCAGATGTATGAGGGTGGTTTAATAGCCTGGCAAATTTCCATAAAAGAATGGAACATTTTTGTTGCACCTTCATGATTGGTAACCAAGGGTTATATAAAGAATTTCAACAATGTAGAGTGTACAGCTGATTGTTAACAGCCATCTGACTTGGTCAGTGTGTTGACTGTGATTGAAAGTGGAAAAGATCTAGTTTTGTGCTGTTACTAAACATTTTCATTTGAAGGGTTGGACTGCTGGAAAAATCAAAAGAGAATCGGATGAAGTCCATGTGGACTCTGCACTATCATTGAAGACCATTTACTTTTGTATAGCACCAAAGATGAGGCTTGCTCTAGCTGTCCAATTAAGACCACCACAGAGGAAACCGTTGACAAAAATCCAGCTAAGGTTGCTGAGACTGTAGGCATCTCAGCTGAGTGAGTGCGTAATATTCTACACAGAGAACTGGCTATGAAGAAGCTGCATGTGATGTGCGTACTGTGATGACTCATAGTCAAGCGTATCTGGCAGAACATTTCAACACACTGTCTGGCGATGTTTAATCACAACCCACAAGACTTTTTGTGCCGATTTGTGACTGTTCATGAAACCTGAATCAATAACTACAAATCAGCGTCAAAATGTTGGTCATAACAATGGACAAAGGGTTGTGAAAGGGCACCAAAGAAAGCAAAGACCATTTTGTCAGCTGATAAGGAGATGACCACTGTTTTTGGGTTCCCAAGGAATAATACTTGTAGATTACGTGGAAAAAGTCAGAACTATTACTGGACCCTCCTATGCTTCATTGTTGAATTGTCTGAAACCCATGTTGGCTGAAAAAAGATCAAGATTGGCATGCAAGAAAGTGCTCTTTCACCAGGATAATGCGCCATCTCACACATCAGTGATGATAATGGCAAAAGTGGCTAAATTGGGCTTTGAATTCCGTATCTCTGTGACGCACTTCCATGGACTGAACAAACCTGTGACCATTCATGCTGCCCTTCTTTGTATACATTCTGTATCCCCTGTTAGTCCTATTTGGTATGGGTCCCACACACTTGAGCAATATTCCAGAACCAGTCACACAAGTGATTTGTAAGCAGTCTCATTTGTAGACTGATTGCACTTCTACAGTATTCTACCAAAAAACCGAAGACTACCGTCTACTTTACCCACAACAGAGCCTATATTATCATTCAATTTCACATCCCTACGAGGTGTTACACCCATGTATTTGTATGATTTGGCCAATTCCAACACTGACTCATTGATATTGTACTCATTTGTTTTGTGAAGTGCATAATTTTACATTTCTGAACATCTGAAGCAAGTTGTCAATGTTTGCACCACTTTGAAATGTTATTATACCTGACTGAATATTTATGCAGCTTCTTTCAAATAGTATGTCATTGTAGATAGCAGCATCATCTGCAGAAAACCTGATAATTGTTGTTGTTGTGGTCTTCAGTCCTGAGACTGGTTTGATGCAGCTCTCCATGTTACTCTATCCTGTGCAAGCTTCTTCATCTCCCAGTACCTACTGCAACCTACATCCTTCTGAATCTGTTTAGTGTATTCATCTCTTGGTCTCCCTCTACAATTTTTATCCTCCACGCCGCCCTCCAATGCTAAATTTGTGATCCCTTGATGCCTCAGAACATGTCCTACCAACCGGTCCCTCCTTCTAGTCAAGTTGTGCCACAAACTCCTCTTCTCCCCAATTCTATTCAATACCTCCTCATTAGTTATGTGATCTACCCATATAATCTTCAGCATTCTTCTGTAACACCACATTTCAAAAGCTTCTATTCTCTTATTGTCTAAACTATTTATCGTCCACATTTCACTTCCATACAAGTCTACACTCTACAGATACTTTCAGAAACAACTTCCTGACACTTAAATCTATACTCGATGTTAACAAATTTCTCTTCTTCAGAAACGCTTTCCTTGCCATTGCCAGTCTACATTTTATATCCTCTCTACTTTGACCATCATCAGTTATTTTGCTCCCCAAATAGCAAAACTCATTTACTACGTTAAGCATCTCATTTCCTAATCTTATTCCCACAGCATCACCCGATTTAATTCGACTACATTCCATTATCTTCGTTTTGCTTTTGTTGATGTTCATCTTATATCCTCCTTTCAAGACACTATCCATTCCGTTCAGCTGCTCTTCCAGGTCCTTTACTGTTTCTGACAGAATTACAATGTCATCGGCAAACCTCAAAGTTTTTATTTCTTCTCCATGGATTCTAATTCCTACTCCAAATTTTTCTTTTGTTTCCTTCACTGCTTGCTCAATATACAGATTGAATAACATCGGGGATAGGCTACAACCCTGTCTCATTCCCATCCCAACCACTGCTTCCCTTTCATACTCCTCGACTCTTAAAACTGCCATCTGTTTTCTGCACAAGTTGTAAATAGCCTTTCGTTTCCTGTATTTTACCCCTGCCACCTTCAGAATTTGAAAGAGAGTATTCCAGTCAACGTTGTCAAAAGCTTTCTCTAAGTCTACAAATGCTAGAAATGTAGGTTTGCCTTTCCTTAATATATTTTTTAAGATAAGTGGTATTATTAATTTTTATCAGCTGTCATTGGAAAGTGTGACTGCAAATGTGATGGGAAAGTAAAGTGTTGTTTGGAGGTGCACTTCTGCTTTTAGAACCTAAACCTTTGCCTTCATTAATGTTTTGCTTCTCCTCTCATAAAACACGTAATAAGACTGTATCCTCATAGGCAATTAACTAATGAAAGCCATGTACTGAATTACAGATTTTTCACGGGAAGGAGGTCTGAATGTTCTTCTGATATGTCACTGTCAAAGAGTGTTGTTGGATATGTCAATAAATTGTGACATTAATAAAACTGATCTGATAATTCAAGTTATTTGTTTGTTTGATAACTTTGTATGGATTCATGATGTTGTATATTCTAAGTCATCTGTGCAGCACAATGTAGACCACCCTATTGGGAAATCACATCAAAAGCCAAAAAGTAAACAGCGTCTAACAAACAAGGCAGTGTAGTTGGGTAATCCCCTCTGTAGTTTCTTTCTTAGTGCAATTGGAGCATTGTTCAAATGGTTCAAATGGCTCTGAGCACTATGGGACTCAACTGCTGTGGTTATCAGTCCCCTAGAACTTAGAACTACTTAAACCTAACTAACCTAAGGACATCACACACATCCACGCCCTAGGCAGGATTCGAACCTGCGACCGTAGCAGTCCCACGGTTCCGGACTGCGCGCCTAGAACCGCGAGACCACCGCGGCCGGCGGAGCATTGTCTTCCCAGAACAAAGCATATATGTCAGGCTACATACCAAAAGAATATGGGATTACATTAAATTCAACAAATCATTTAAAAGATTTGCATACATGTTTTATAGAAAAACCATCTTATGTACTTCTCTTTGGTTCTATATCTTCTTTCTCTTCCACAAATGAATTAAAAGAACCCAATTACCATTCCTGTCTGTGATATTTCACTAGCAATTCTTTCCCGTGCTTGGAGTGTCCCTGTTGCTGTATTCAGGATTGTAGTTATCGTAAGTGCTTGGATATTTTTCCGCTAGACCAACAAAAATGGACACTGAACTCAGGACCATATGTCGTTTTCCTGGATTCTGAGACAATCGCACAACCAAATCAGAAACATTTATAAATTGTCAGTAGCACAAATGTGATGCATGGCGAAAAGTGAAGCATGCCTCACTCATGTGGCAGTGGCATGGCATGCCATATTATTCAGTTACTTTGTGTCAATGCAGTGGGCACTTCTCCATTAAACTGTGTGTGTTGCATATGACAGAAGCATTCATTTTGCCATGCCACATGTCATGTGACTCGCCATGTCACCCTGGTGGACACCCTGCCTTAGATGCAATACATTTAGTTTGTTACAAAGAATTCCGTACATGATAGCTTTAAAAGTTCTTATAGTGAAAACCTGTTTAGTGAATCAGAAGACACCAGATTTGTGGGTGATAAAATACAATGTGTAGGTACCAGTCATTGAATGCAGCTCAATACTACAGGATGAATCTTCAGTGTTTTTTGGCTCACCATAATGGATTATAAGGCAATTCAGCGGACAACTTACCATGCTGACAACCCATCTTGCAGTAATGTGACAATGCTCGATCCACATGGCTCTTCTGGTCAAACTGACAGGCTGAACAGTGTACAATACATAAGCTGCATGGCCCGTTCATGATTGGAAACACACTGTGCTCTACTGAAATATGCTGAGATATTCTTCCATTACAAATGTTGTTGTAAGTTTTATTATTATTAATTAGGCTGCGTCATTTATTGAGATAGATAAATTCCCGCAGCAACATGAATGGGGAGGACGGCTATATATTGTCAAAGACGTAGATGCCAGAGATTGCTGTCCAACAGGCCACATTTTTTTCAGCAGGTGGCCAATTCTGGGCTCAACAGTATAAGCAAGCAGCTAACAGAGAATTGCCATATGTCATCAATGTCTTGTTACAGGAAAACATTTCCCCTTAATACAAGTTAACAATTTGTTTTAGCCTCCCAGTAACCTACTACAAATGTGTAAGCCATTCACTACCGAGGAAAAGACTCCATTGCTTCAAGATAACAAGAAGACACAGGGTGTAATTAGTGGATCCAGAGATAATACTTACACAGCTAAGGGACTTGTGTGTCAAAAGTTGCAATGCTGTTAAGAATGTATGGGGTGCCATAGGTACATAGTGTGATCTAACCTCTAAGATTAATCATCAGTGAAATTGACTCACTCACATCTGGTGTGCAAGCTACACTACCTGGTTGTTCACATGGAGTCTTATGTTAAAGATTCCACATATAATCTCTCTGTTTACAAATGTGCTTGTACCCGAAATCATTAACAAGTAACAGGAATGAATACTGTTAGACATTTGTGACTTAGTGCTGTCATGCTTGTCAACATATTTCGGTTGGCAGGGTAAATTCTATGAGTAGGAGTAGGCAGATGGGGTGGCAATGGATTCCCCACCTCCCTTCTGTAGCAGCTGATGTGTTCTTTTGAAGCCTTTGAACAAATAGCTCCATGTTCCACACTGCTACACTCGTAGACCCATTCTTCCCACCCATCTGTTTCAGAACGATGTAAATGGTACTTTAGGAGATGTCACTCACATTGGTATATGACTTTTACCTCTGAGTCCAAATCAGAAAACTTTTGCAGAAGAAAGCACATCTGCTGAGAGGAAGGTGGGCTGTAAGGGGAGGAGGCAGCCCCATATTCCCAGTTAAGGTGAAATGTAAAGTGGTTGTTAGAGGTACATAAATGACATGTTCTTTGTAAAGCAACACGGAAACAGGACTAGGGGAGTTCCATCAGCACCTCAGCAGCCTACATAAAAACATACGATTCATTCTGGAAATGGGCGATAACAGCACAGTTCCATTCCTGAATGTACAAGTATATAGAACACTTAGCAGCAAACTACAACATAAATTGTATAGAAAACTATGCATGCTAACAGATATTTTCATGTGGAGTTGCACAATAATCTAGCACAGAAGAATTCTGTGTTATGTATTGTGATATTTTGAGCTCTCAAGAAAAATGATACTGATAACCTCTAACACACTAACAAGCTCTAGACAGTATTCCATATGAATGGATACACCAATAAAAACATGCATTAATCTAGACAACCAGCAAAACAAAACTGATAACAGTAAAGGACAACAATCCTTGTTGCTTGCTTGCCTTATGTGAGAAGCATACCTGACCACAGTGGCTGCATGCTGCACCACAGAGGAATTACACTACCAGAGTGGCTACAAAAAGATCCACATATATTACGGCCCATAGGTTCTGTCCATGCTGCAGTCATTTATGAATTTCAATGTACATACAGTGGTATCTGCATTGGTGAAACCAAGAGACTGATTCAGAGCATGAAAGGTATGTATGACTGGGGCAACATAGAAAATCAGCAATAGCCAATTGCCAGCTGGACTTTCATTTTGCAAGAAGCCTTTTGCTTCCTCAGCAACAATTTATGTGATGGTGAAAAATGAGAAAGGCCATTGAGATAATGAAATATCCCAACAACATCAACAAGGAGAATGGCTACAAACTGTAGTATACCTAACTGCCATTGTTCACAGCCCTACGGACCTAGTGTGTCCATCAGCCAGCAGGTCCTCAGGAACCAAGCTCAACAGTATAAGTAAATAATCACAAGAGAACTGCCATGCAGTTAAAAGTCTTGTGGTAGAAAAGTGTTACCCCTGTGTACAAGCTTCAAATTTGCTATTGACTGCCAGTCCCTCGATGGAGTAACATAGTCAATAGCCTTATGTGTAAGCACCCCTACATAAGTGCCTTGACTTTGGACTGTACAATAACACTCCAAAATGTGATGTTGGTAGTCACTTGACAACTGAAACTGGATGGTAATTGGGAAGACCATCTCAGAATCGAGTTTAGTCACTGTGAAGAGATCACTGCAAAGATGATCAAAATGTCAGTTTTATAGTTTCACTGTTTGTAGTTTTACTGGTTAACAGTGATGAAGCCTAGTAACCAGACTCTTTTTATTCAAACATAACTGCTACTTATCCACCTGTAGCATAGTGTGATCTTCAAACAGTGGTAATTGATGCATGTTGAGGCACGGACGAGGATTGCGTTGTTGACAATTCCAAGTGAAGTTGCGGTATGCGCACGTGTGTGCCTTACACTTAAAGAAAGCATATATCTTGCAAATTAAGACTCTCACTTCCTTTTGTGGAATGTATCACTAACTACCATATCAGCAATGACAGCTCACAATAAATGGAACAAAAATTCCTTAAACAACTCACTAGATAACATTTAATGCTCACATTAGCTACAGCATTCAGAGCAGAGCATTCAGAACACTACTGAACTCTCATTGGCTGTTGGAAAATGTGTGACATAGATGCACAGAACAAACTTAAACTCAACCCCTATTGTTTGCTGAACAAATTTTCATGGAGTTTTCACAGGTAACTTCTGCATAACTTGAGGCAATTAATAGACTTTATTTTATCAAAATCAGATACAAATGAAAAATAAAAAAATCATAATTTAAAATTCTGGGGGTCTACTTAGCTTAGTAATTTGGCTGTTTATCTTAGTGATAGCATAATACATCAAAGAACCAACAGATGGTGCTGCTAGTTTTGTAGTACACCAAAGAACCAATAGATACACAGTTAGTTCTTTGTTTTTTTCTCCCCTCAGGGACAGGAGTGTTCTCAGAAATTCACATCAGTGATTTAATTAAGTGCCACAATCCCATCATTGTGAATGCAAACTAAGATTGGATTTACTTTGCTAGGATATATGAATTTAGTGATGTCTGTTTGTGCATTATAAACTTGAGGATATTGCTTCTTTTGATAAGTTTCTTTCATATTTGACTTTTTTGCTGTAGAAAATTAATTTAGACAAAGTGATCATGTAAGGGTCCTGTTTCTCCCAACTGAGGTACAGCATACTAAAAATCAATGCTATGCAAATGCCCTTTTTAACTTCCATTGCAAAGGATGGGGATATAGCTAATATTTAAGTATGGTTTGATAGTACTTCATGCATTCTGTGCCCTCCTTGCCCCCAAATCCCCAGCCTCCTCCCATATGTCACACTACTGGACGATGAGGTTGCTGTATTCATTGTTATCCAATATAAGACAGAGAAACAATGAAAAATACTTTTATGGCTGTGCTGCTGAGAACCGTATCACCAATTATAATTGTTTCTCCTCCACATATCAAATTATCTGTAGCATTAAACTAAGCATAAGTGTGGCAAAACATGAATGGTCACAACACGTCACAGTCATACTTAAATGGTGGCCACTGCATTCTCTGACAGATCTCACCTCAGTCATGCTGCACTAGATGATCAAATCAGGTTTTGGTTCCATTGCTGATACCACAATGGGCCAACCCTGAACACTTGATACTATGGGTTTTGGTACCATGACCTATAAATTCTATCTATTCTTCTGTTTCTTAAAAGTGTAGAAACATTAAATACATTTTATGGTTCTGGAGTACAAAAGAGGCTGCAGATAGAAACATTAGGGGAGAAAATCCACCTTACTTGAATGTGTGTTAACTGAAGGCAGTCATGTAATCCATTTCAAACTCTGACTGAATTGGCAGGTGCTATACCCATTTTTGCAGAGAAGCTATTCACATATATGACCATATTAACATTTTTACACGTAAGATAGGAAGCCTAAAAGTAAAGGTATATGGATGTTACATCTCAGCATATAAACAAAACTCAAGCGTAAAAAGACCAAAAACCATTTCATGCATTATTAGAACTTTCATCTGCAGTTACAACATTGGTTTGGTGATATTTAAAGCCTATTTTAGTTCAGTAGCTCTAATCAGTGATGGAAAGTCTACTGATGTGAAAGTAGACAAAACAGATTATGCAGTGGCTGTTCACCATACATACAGTACTTCAAGCATTAAGAACAGTACTATAATTTTTAAATTATGACTATAGGTTAATACTACCCTGAAATCCCTAATCTAAGTTCAGAATCAGTTGCTAATCTAGCCAAGGGATCAGATCTAATCCAGTTCTGGTCATCATGACTTCATTTTTCTACAGTTGTCCTAAATCCTGCCATATGGATGGTATGACTTTTTCCGTATATTCACTATGAACTACTTGCCTGATTTTTGTCCTGCTGAGATAGTGCTCCATCAACTTACCATTAGCAAGATATTCAGGTGTAAAAGAACATTTGTGAGCAGAATCTCTTCAAAATTTAACTATTAATTCCTTTAATCTGTAATTTATCGTGTATGCATTATTTTTTACAGGTCTGGCATCTCACAATAACTTTGTGGGGAGTTTGAAATATGTTTTCTTTAATGAAATTTCAATTCTCTATGAACTGAAGAAAGGAAATCCAAAAGTTCATTACATTGGTGTTCTGGAGCCAGAATTTGAAGAAACAAAGGTTGAAGTTATACCACTGACTCTTCCATTCCCATCAGCTCATATTAAGTGGTATTTAAATGATACTGACACTTTGTCACTGAAATTTGACTTCAAAAGCAGCCAGCCAACTGGAGTTCTTGCTGTGTCCAATATTACAACACCATCTGGTCATGGATACTGGGAGGTATTCAAACAAAAGTAACTTTTATCTATAAATTTGTGACTGTAATTATAACAAAAAGAAGATAAAGTGAGGTGAAGATTGGACCTAGTTAAAATGCAGTGCCAGCACACTGCAGCCATCTAGGACAATGTAGCTGTATAAGTGTGAGAGGTCTGTTCAAAAAATTCCAGAACTTTGTCCACAAAATTTTTATGCACTTACCTCTTACTTACTGTGCATGGTCTCCTTCAAAATACTCTCCTCCACTATTGATACAGTGCTACCAGCATCGTTTTCACTTTCAAAAGCAGTCTCGATACACCTCTTGCTGGATCACATGAAACACTGTCTATGAATTTTCTTTTATCTCGTCTACTGTTGTCAATCTTCATTTTTTCAACAGGGTTTTCAGCTTTGGAAATAAAAAAAATGTCCACAAGTGCCAGGTCTGGAGAGCACAGAGGATAAGGCAGCACAGTTATTTCACTTTTTTGCAATAGTCGCAATAGTCATGTACCAACAGGGATGAATGTGCAGCTGCATTATCATGATGCAAGAGCCAGGAATTGTCTCACCGCATTTCCTTCTCACATTTTCTCACTGGCATTCCAACACATCTCAATAGTACCATCGATTAACAGTTTGTCACTGTGGCATCATGATGAACTAATCCTACAAAGTCAAAGAAAGCTATCAGTATGGCTTTGACATTTGTCCTGATCTTGTGAGCTTTTCCTGGTCTTGGAGAACCTTTCTCAATGCATGGTGAAGATTGAACCTTGGTCTCAGAATCATAACCATAGACCCACAGCTTATCACCATTTATGATTCTTGTAAGCAAAATCTTGTTCTTGTTTGCAGGATCCAAAACCTCTTCACAGATTTCAAGGCAAAGGCCTTTTTGGTCTTGACTCATGCGCTTTAGGACAAACATGGCGGCAACATGATGCTTTCTAAGATGCTGTGTCAGGATTTCATGACATGTTACATTCTTCTGCAATCTCTCAGACAGTCAGTCTTCAACTGGTACACAGAATTTTGTTTATGTTCCTGACACAAGCGTCATCTGTAGACGTCGAATGGCATCCTGAATGAGGGTCATCTTTAACGTCTGTCCAGCCATTTCTAAACCATGTCAACCACTCATAACACCGAGTATGGCTTAAGCACTCATCACTGTAGGCTTCCTGCATAATTTGGTGTGACTCTATGAAGGTTTTCTTGAGTTTTATGCAAAATTCAATGCAGACACATTGCTCCTCTAACTCTGCCATCTTGAAATTCACAAGCTGTGCGACACTATGATCTACTCGGTGCAGCACTGAACAATAAATAATAGACATATGGCAATGAAACTTCTGGCAGTTATATATTAAACATAGGTTTGCGCAGGGATGCCACCACCATTTCACTCCAACATACCATTGGTTTGAATTTATGAAAGTTACAAAACTTTTTGAACAGACCTCGTATGTATACTCCATATTTTTGAACAAGGGTTCATCCAAAATCTAACATTTTCAGTCTTGTTTATGTGTCAGTTGATGACTCAATGCCTCAACACTCTGATGATTTATTACCTTTACTCCTTGAAGATAATATAGAATTCCTGCATGCTTTCTTCTAGATATTTTTTTGTTGTTTTACAGTTTTCATAGGTAAAAGCCAAGTCATAAGGTCACTCTAAAAGGCAAAAAATAATTACTTGACTCAATAGACAGTACATTAGCTAACAAGTGACTCTTCAACAAAACATACAAACATACATTTTTAACTGTAAAAGATTTAAAAGGAAGACATGAATAATATTAGATGCAATAGAAGGTTAGTCATGTGCATATTTGAGAAAGGATAGAAAAGAATTAGGAAAGAGACTACTCACTAATGATAAGCCAATATGGATCCTGAATGAGCAGTGTTGGTGCATGAATACTATAGCTTTTTTATTGAAACCTTCATTCAGCAAGAGCACAATGTAGAAAACAGTGATTACCAGTGTCAACTTCTTAAATGCTCATCTTCAGGTGTGGAAGTTGTTGTAAAAATCACAAATTAGAAATACTTTAGAATACAACAGTGTCAAAGAATAATTATGCATAAGCTGTTGGGAGAACATACCAGGTTACAAACATGCAGTTCCTGCATCAAGAGAATAGGTAAGACACTTCGTCATTTCTGTGTTAACATGCTGAAGGAAGTGTCCACTGGAGAACACAATAGAATAAAATTATATGGATATGATCCAAAGCCAATGGAACGAAGCTATGCGCAATAAAATCCCAGTTACAGCATACCTTACAATTGTATTTAAAAACTGGGTAAGTGAAACATACTGCATAAACATCATTGTAGCAAGCTGAATGTGACATAAGTCAAGTCATCTTGCCTGGCCACAGTGTCAGATAAAATTGACAAGGTCAAGGCAGCAAACAGACTGACTGCCATTGTGTACATGGGTTCACAGTTTAGTGGAGATACCACCAGGTGGCAGTGCAGCATAATAAAGTAGAAATATAATGTAATACAATAATTAAAATGAGGAAAACACTACACCGTAATTTAAAAAACAAATAATAAATTATTGAAGAAACTTCAGAAATTTGGCTTATTGTCACAGGAATTTGCACACACATATAAAAACTCAAAAACATTTTTTGACATGTTGCAAGTACTTTATATGTGCTCCCCTACTGATTCTGGCGATGCCAAGCTGATAATTAATCAAGTTCTTCCCATGTTCAGTGAAACATGTCCCTATCAATCAGATCAAAAACACTGTTGATGCAAGTTCATAGTCCTGGTAGGTTTGTTGGTAGAGAAGGCATAAACACTGAATCTTTAACACAACCCCACACAAAAAATCACATGGGTTTAGGATGGGAGAGAATAGAGGCTATGACATGAATAGCTGATCATCAATTCCACAATATCTGATCCGTTGGCTTCTCAATTTCCCATTTAGGAATTCACGAACATCTTGGTTGGAAGTGGGTCAAGCACTTTCCTGTTGGTACATGAAGTCCACACTGTCAGTCTCCAATTGTGGCATGAGCCAATTTTCCAGCACGTCCAGATACGCATGTCCTGTAATGGTCTTTTTGCAGAAGGAAAAGGTACCATAAACTTTAAACTGTGAGACTGCACAGAACATATTAACTTTTGGTGAACCTCAAATTTGCTGCATGATTGATGGGGTTTCTGTTCCCCAGATTCACAAGCGTGCCTGTTCACTATGCCATTCACAAAAAATGTTGCTTTGTCGATGAAGATGAGTGTCTCATAAAACCCATCCTCTTCTATAAGCTGTTGCAACTGTGTGGAAAATTCAAAGCATCTGACTTTGTCATCAAGAGTCAGGGCTTGTAACAATTGCAAGCAGTAAGGCTTCAGTTTCAGTCAGTTCCCTAAGATCTTTCAAACAGTTGGTTGTGGTATGTTCAGCTCCCTGCTTGACAGCTTCTATGGACTGTGTGTGAAACATACGCACAGGAAGTCAATCGCTCTTCACTCGCTATAGGCTGACCTGTTCATTTCCTTTTGTAGAGGCATCTTGAAGCTTAAAATGTGCATACCATTGCCAAATGGAGTTGGCAGTTGGTGGAGCTGTGTTGAACTACATTTTGAAGTTTCTTTGCTGTGTTATGGCAGACTGACGTGAAGGAGTTTTGAGCATAACATATGCTTTCTCTGCACTTCCCACCATCTAGCCTAACTGCTTATTGCTACACTCTTGTGGCAGAAATCTGAAGTGTGGCTGCAACAATACAAAACTTTTTATGTTTGTCAATAGAGTGTTGAGTTCTGTGACAAACTGTCAATGAATGTACTTGCAGTGCATTTTAAAATCACTTCAGTCACCTATAATGACCTTTTATATACAACATTTACAGAGTTTGTAGTGAGGGTATAAAAGATTATAAATAGAAGTAATAGTTAATATAGACACATGGTCTCTAGAATATATGATATGTAGACCTTTGTCCGAGTTGAAAATTTGACCAAATGCTAAACTGCAATGCAAAGTCAGTGCTATTACACATGTCAGCCATAGAACAGGGAATGGTATACGATTTGGCACCATGAGCTCAGGCTATGTTTCCAGTCACCCACAGATTTAATGAAAGCAGCACAGGGCCAACATTGATGTTAGATGCCTAGGTTCCAAACAAAATGCTTATTAGTTAATGGCATGTGAGACACGTAGACCTATGTCTATGGTATAGGCTAGGGCACATAGTAAATTGTAATATGGCATGTGTTACTATATATAAATAGCCGTGGAACGCCATCATGCTGGATGACATGGCAACATTAGATTAGTCAGTGCCTAACCTTATGCTAAATGCCTAGAGTAACAATTGTTAAGCAGTTACAAATGCTACATTTAATTACCTAATGACACGTAGTATGTATGTACCAGAGTGCAGATATCATCATAAGTATGGTGTCTAAATGTGCCTGAGGTTACTTTAATGGGTGCTTCAGCATTCAAGTTTACAGATGGCCCTCTCCATGCTATGTCAGGTAATTACAGAGCTGGTGCCAACTCTGATTTGTAGCTTAGTGATGAGTGTTTTAGTGCTACTTGTATTAAATTAGAGGATCAATTTCACTCTAATACATTTGTCTTTTAATCATAAGTGATTTTTGTAAATAATTTAGGAGTAAGTTAACACATACACACACACATACCCTTCAACACACTTATACCTGTATGTCTACATTGCA
Source organism: Schistocerca serialis cubense (assembly GCF_023864345.2). NCBI lineage: Eukaryota > Metazoa > Arthropoda > Insecta > Orthoptera > Acrididae > Schistocerca > Schistocerca serialis. The sequence goes on along the minus strand of NC_064641.1, from coordinate 353,916,150 downwards.
CTCGTTGAATACACTGTAGGTACTGTACTTCTGCAGCTTGACTCGTGTGAGGGTTTGTGCGGGTAGTGCATCTCCAGTGATGAGAATTTCCTTGCCCAGTATGCTCAAGGTCTCACTAAGGCTTTCACCGACAAGCACTGTCCCCCAGACTTAGTCCATAGACAGATTTCCCATGTCATATCCTCTCACACCCATAATCCTCCCACCACCCTCGATAACTAGCTACAAAGGAACACTCCCCTCATCACTCAATGTCATCCTGGCTTGGACCATCTGAACAGTATCCTTCGCCAGGGGTTCGACTATTTATCTTCATACCCGGAAATGAGAAATATCTTATCCACAATCATTCCCACCTCTCCCAAAATGGTACTTCTCTGCCAACACAATATCCTGGTACATCCTTATGCCAAAACCCGCCTACAAGCCCTTGTCATGTGGGTCATACCTCTGTGGAATACTCAGATGTGAAACTGTCCGATACACCCACCCAGCACGCCTTTCTCTAGTCCCTTCTACATCTACATCTATATGCATACTTCACAAGCCACAATGTGGTGCATGGCAGAGAGTACCTTGTACCACTACTACTCATTTCCTTTCCCATTCCACTCGCATATGGAGTGAAGGAAAAATGACTGTTTATATGCTTCCATGCAAGCCCTAATTTCTCTTGTCTTACCTTATCTTCATGGTTGTTAGCCTAAATGTACATCCCAGACTCTTAAGCAGTGCTCAAGAATGGATGATGCTAGAGTTCTATAGCTTGCCTCCTTCACAGATAAATCACACTTTGCTAAAATTCGTCCAGTAAACCAAAATCAGTCATTTGCCTTCCCTATTACTGTCCATACATGCTTGTTCCATTTCACATCACTTCACAACATTATGCCTAGATATTTAATCAATGTGACGGTGTTAAAGCAGCATGCTACTAATGTAGTATTCAACCACATTGGGATTGTCTTTCCTGCTCTGCATTAACTACATTTTTCTACATTTAGAGTAGGTTGCCATTCATCACAGCAACTATAAATCTTGTCTAAGTCATCTTGTATCCTCCTGCTGTCACTCAAAAATGACACCTTCCCACAAACCACAGCATCATTAGCAAACAGCTGTAGACTTGCTGCTCACCCTGCCCATCAGATCATTTATGAATACAGAGGACAAGGACGGTCTTATCACACTTCTCTGGAGCACCCCTGTCTTTGATGAACACTCACCATTGAAGACAAAATACTAGGTCATTACTTGAGAACTCTTTGAGCCACTCACTTATATGCAACATAATCTGCATGCCGGGAACTTCGTTAATAGTCTGCAGTGTGGTATCATGTCAAATGATTTCCTGAAATCAAGTAATATGGAATATGGCTATTGCCCTTTATCCAGAATTCACAAAAAAGATTCACCCTGATCTGGTAATTTATTTTTTTTCAGCTCTTTCAGTTGTTTCTGTAACCCAGGGATATCTATTACTATGTTCTGCATAAAGGTGTCTGTGCATCAGTCAAACTATGTTAGGTTTGAATGATCCTCCTGCATGAATGATTTCTTCAATCTGAAATTTAAAACTTCAGCTTTCATTTTGCAGACCAGTTGATGAGTGACTGGATGGAAGCCCTTGACCCCCTTGGGTAATTTTACAGAGGACCAGAATTTTCTCATGTTCTTGATAACATCTTACACTAAGGTACTTTGGTGAAAGTTATTGTGTGCTTCACATGTTGATCTTTTTGCAGACGCATGAATTTAAACTATTGCCTGCTCCATTTGCACATTCTTCTTTGAACTGAGAGTGCAGCAGTCTCTGCTTCATCAGCACTTTCCAAATTTTGTTATTAAACCACAGTCGGCCTTTTTCATCCTTATCCCACTTACTCAGCACTACTTGTCAAGAGCACAATTTATAGTCACATTAAACTTTGCCCATGATTCCCCTGTGTCCATCACATTGGAACAAGTCCATTCATTGTCTTAGTGGGATTCTAAAACTGCATATTTGTTCATTTTTTCAAAAATACTCTTCTGGTTTTTTGTTGGATTTATTAACTTATGTAACCATCACAGCTATGTTGACATCCTAATCATTCCCCTGTCTCTATACTGACACTGTCAGTAAAGTCAGGCCTCTTGTAACTGAAAGCCCATCACTTGGTTATTGTGTCCCATCAAAGGCAGGGCCATCTGTGAAAGCAGTCATGTCATACACCAGTTCTGAAGTTATTTCTGCACAGCATTTTATGGAGTTACGACAACCAACCAGCTGTTCACACATAGGAATGAGTGTCAGCAAACTGTAGCCAAGAGCAGAGTTGACCACCCAGTGGTAGAACATGCTGCTGAGTACAATCAATAGCCACTTTACAAACAGTTTCATTTGGATCATTTTCCCTATCAACAGCTTCTCTGAACAACATTCCTGGAAGTTGTCTGTGCAACAGATCCATCATTCCCATAATCCTCATGGCCTAGATATTTGCAAGTCCCTGCCCCATGCCCGCATCCACCCTGCTGCAGAACTCTTAATTTCACTCATCCTGCACCCACAACCTCTTCCCAGCGATCTGCTTTTCCTGTGCTCTGTCAGCCCCCTTCCAGTCTACTCCTCCACATTATTGTCAGCGTACATTGCACATACTCACAGTTAATGATGATCCTACCACATTCTTCTCCCACACACCTCTGCCTCTATCCCCTGCATTCCTGTGCAGTGCATCTGCTACTACAGGGGATCCTAGATGTCAGCCAACTTTATCCATGCCTCCCTTCTATTCCCAGCCTCCTTTTTCATCCACTTTACTCCACTTGACACAATCCCTCACCTGTGAAGGATTCATCCAAAAGGTTGCAAAGTATTCAATTCATGTGCCTGTCAGTGAGCTTTATTCAAAACTTACTTACATTTTAACATGACTTTCCATTACCATATGTAAATCTTGATTAAGCAGATTGCATGCCTTCATTTCAAATACACTGAAGAGCCAAAGACACTGGTACACCTGCTTAATATCATGTAGCGCCCCCCTCCCCCCCTCATGAACACGCAGAAGTGCAGCAACACAATGTGGCATGGACTCACGGAGATCTCTTCTGAACAGCACATTGCAAAACATCCCAGATATGCTCAATAATGTTCATGTCTGGGGAGTTTGGTGGTCACTGAAAGTGCTTAAACTCAGAAGAGTGTCCCTGGAGCCACTCTGTAGCAGTTCTGGTCGTTTGTGGTGTTGCATTGTCCTGCTCGAATTGGCCACATCTGTTGGAATGCACAGTGGACATGAATGGATGCAGGTGATCAGACAGGGTGCTTACATGTGTGTCAGCTATCAGAATCATATCTAGATGTGTCAGGGGTCCCATATCACTCCAACTGCACACTCCCCACACCATTACAGAGCTTCCATCAACTTGAACAGTCCCATGCTGACATGCAGGGTCCATGGATTCATGAGGTTGTCTCCATACCCGTACATGTCCATCTGCTTGATACAATTTGAAACAAGACTTTCCTGACCAGGCAACATGTTTCCAGTCATCAACAGTCCAGTGTCAGTAATGATGAGCACAGGCGTGGCATAAAGGTTTGTGTCGGGCAGTCATCAAGGGTACACAAGTGGACCTTCAGCTCCAAAAGCCCATATTGATGGTGTGTCATTGAATGGTTTGCACACTGACACTTGCTGATGGCCCAGCATTGAAATCTGCATCAATTTGCAGAAGGGTTGCTTTTCTGTCACACTGAACAATTCTTCTCAATTTTCATTGGTCCCGTTCTTGCATGATCTTTTGCCGGCTGCAGCAGTATTGGAGATTTGATGTTTTACCAGATTCCTAATATTTGCGGAATATTCATGAATTGGTCATGCAGGAAAATTCCCAATTCATCACTACCTCAGAGACGCTGTGTCCATTGCTCGAGCACCAACTACAACAGCACATTTAAGCTCACTTAAATCTTGATAATCAGCCATTGCAGCAGCAGTAACCAATCTAACAACTATGACAGGCACTTGTTGTCTTATATAGGCATTGCCAACTGCAGTGTCATATTCTGTCTGTCTACATATCTCTGTATTTGAATAAGCATGCCTCTACCAGTTTCTTTGCCACTTCGGTGTATGTTATAGAACTTGATTGAAACCTATCACTATTTTGAGTGACATAATTTCTGGAGACCATGTGATAGTCGTCTTATTTCAGTACATTTTTACATCTTGCCTGTTGTAGATGCTTACATATATATGTTTTAATGTTATATTTATCCAAATGGTGTTTTAAGGGATTTTTTTCTGTTTCGTAATAACAGTTGATCTCTTGCTTTTTCCCGTGACTGTTAAAACTCATAATCCAGTAATTTACGAAATCATTCAGTAGTTTTATTTAAATATGATGTCCACCAACAGAGGCGCAAATGGCCTTAACATAAATTATATTTTCTGGAGAAATCTTTTGCTCCCTTACTGTGCTGCCATCCCTCTGTATTTACAAATTGACTTCTATTGTGTGACTTTAACACATAATATTTTTTTATTGACCCATCCTTGACTTCACACCTATACATGAGCCTTCTTCTTGTCCCTTGGCACTGAACTAGTCATTTGCACTTGCTGGTAAGAATCACATTCCTGCACAAAGTGTTTTTTTGTTGTGGAATTCAGAATGTCAATAAATTATCCTTTTTACTGGAAACTTCATCTACAGAATGAATGAAAATAAGTAATTTTCCTCTGTAGTTACAGTTTGTTTATGTTATGCTATTTGTATATGAAAATGAGTCTTTAAAATTTCATTTATTGTTGGTAAGTGAGGTTGACAGGCATGTTACAACTCTATATATTTACCTTATATTAGTAGTAATCAAACAAAATAGATAAGAAATATGTTTCTAGCCACACTGAAGAAGAATGAGCTCATAAAACACGTGAATCAACATACTTCACTAATAATATTAGAAAACAGAAGTTGCATAAATTCTGAATAAGGTAATGACATTGTTTTTTTTCTTGTATCAGCTTAAACTGGTAAATGATGATGTTCGATTTGTACTAAGGGACCTGTCCAGAAATTTTACACACCAATCAGCAGTCAAATATGTTGCCCATGTAAACTGGCATCATGTGAGTAATAATGTATTATTGCTGTATTTTAATAATTACAAAAATATTTTTGAAAAGTTTCTCACATATTTCTTTTATTTATAGGTTGATATAAATTATAAGAAAGGTTACTTAAACCTCACTGTTGATTACCTACATAACTCATATCAGCTGATAAAAAGGAGTTTTAGATTTGAGAAGAACTTAACAATAGGAACTGGAATAAAACTTAATCAGGGTAAGTAGCTCGGATCATCTTTTTCAGTAAATCTAAAATATTTTGTTCACTGAGTTTTAAATCTGTTGCTAACAGAATTGCGGGTTAACTTTAGTCATTAAATGTCTGTCAATCAAATATCTGCAAAGAAATAGATTTCCAAACAAAATCACTATTGTATAAATAGCATGACTTGAGAAGCAGTCAGGTGGGTACTTATGTTGTCTGCAAGAAAAGAAATGATGTGCTTTCATTAATATTGTCTGGAGACACTGTAAAGTAAAACCAGGCATTGACAAAAAAATTTGTTTGTTGTCGTGGCATTTTAGTTTGCAACAAAACAAAGTTACATACAGATAAACTGCTGTTCTTCTGAGGTGGACACGTGAATTAACATTTACAATTTTGGCCTGTGTATAGCAGCATCATAGAAGCTCTCTAAACTTTAAATTCCATCTAAGCAGGACTCGAAAGGTGCAGTGCTACTGACTGACTGTTGTGTCATTATCAGCTGATAGGCATCGCTGGATACAGTATGTGGTCAGCACATCACTCTCTTGGTTGTCATCAGTTTTTGTAACTGGAGCCACTACTTCTTTATCAAGTAGCCCCTCAGTTAGCTTCACAATGGCTGAGTGCACCTCACTTGCCAATAGTGCTCAGCTGACCCAGATGGTCACCCATCCAAGTGCTAGCCAAGCCTGACACCACTTAACTTTGGTGACCTGAAGGGAACCGGTGTTACCACTGTGGCAAGGCCGTTGGCCATCACAGAACTTGCTGATGGAATAACTGTATCAATAAATTGTTTTTAAATACAATATCTAATATAAAACAAAAGGAAATCCAGAATGGAATAATGACAATATTATGAAAAGGGTAGATTGGTACTCACCACATGGTGAAGATCTTGAGCTGCAAACAGGCACAACAAAAATATTGCTAAGCATGTGAATTTTTGACCGGAAGGTCTTCCTCTAAAGTAGAAAAAAAACAAACACACACTTAAAGTATAATTCACACACACATGACCACTATCTCTGGCCACCAATGCCAGCCTCAGTGGCCAGAAGCAGTGGTCATGTGTGTGTGAGTTGTGCTTGCATGAATGTGTGTGTGTTGTCAAATTTAAAAGGCCTTTTGGCCAACAGCTCCCATGTGGAGCAGTCTTTTTGTCATGTCTATCTACAGCTCACTGATTCCACTATATGGTAAGTAGCAATCTTTCTTTTTCTTAATATTGCCAGTATGTAATATGTGTTCTGTAGGAACTGTCATTTGCTATTAAGCATTAAAAAATCTGATCTGTTTCTGTCAGTGGAGCTTAACAGACAAACTGTTGGTGGTGTAACAACTAGTCATCATATGCTTGCCTGAGACCTTGCTGTGGCAGGGAGGCTTGTGCACATCAGTGATATATGTGGATGTACAATAGGTGCAACCATTTAAGAGAGCTATCTGTGGAGAGGCTGGACTAACATATGGTACCTGGAGAAGTGCAGAAGCTTTTTAAACACTTGCAAGGGCGAAAGTCTGGATGAGTGACTAATCTGAATGACATGCAACATTATTGTATGTCTTAATGATAATGACATCAACATGGGTAAAATATTCCAGATGGAAAAATTCTCAGTTCAGATCTCCAGGCTGGGATGACTCAGGATGATGTTGCCATCAGGAAAACCAAACTGGTGTTCTACAAGCTGGAGGGTTGGATGTTTGATACCTTCAGTGGGTGTGTAGCTTGGAGATTTAGAAGACAGAGATGGATAAATTGATGTTAAATATAGTGGCAGTTATGGAAATGTGATGTCAGAAAGAACAGGACTTCTGACCAGGTCAGTAAAGGTTTATAAACACAAAATTAAATATGGATAATGCAAGAATTTAATAATGAATAAGAAAAAGAGGGAAAAATAGCAGAAAATGTGGACTGGTGAAAGGAATGAAAATGGAAGTTGCCTGGTAGAATTTTCGATAAAGCATAATTTAATCAATGCTAATATTTAATTTAACAATCATGAAAGAAGACTGTATTCATGGAAGAGACCTGGAGGCAATGGAAGGATTCAAATAGTTTATATGATTGTAAGATAGAGATTTCAAAACCAGTCTTAAATTGCACTACATTTTCAGGGGCAGATGTTGGCTCTCACCCTAATGTATTACTTATTAATTTAAGATTAAAATTCAGGAAATTACAGAAAGGTAGGAAAACATGGGAATCAAATCCAGAAAAGTGAAAGAACCAAATATTGCTGAGAGTTTCAATGGAAGCATTAGATGGTTGACTGAAACACATGAAAGGAAAACAATAGAAGTCAAAAGGGTAGATTTGAAAGATGAAATAGTTAAGGAAACCAAGCATCAGGCAAAAGACAAGGCCCAATAGAAATTCTTGGATAACACATGGGGCACTGAATTTAATTCATGAAAGGGGAAAGTATAAAATTGCAGGAAATGATGATGCATGCAAAGGGCAATAAACATATCTAAAAATGAGACAGATAGAAAGTGCAAAATGGCAAAGCAATTATGGATAGAGGAGAAATGCAAAACTGTAAAATGGCCATGTCGTAACAAGAATAGACCACTACTCGCCTTGTAGTGGATATGTTGAGTCGCAGGTACGCACAACAAAAAATTGCCTCTTTGTTGGATCTATCTGTGACTCAGCATTTCCCCATACGGTGAGTAGTAACTTATCTTTTTGACAATATAAAGTAATTGGATAGATAAAAACCTACTCAGCAAGCAGTGGCAGGAGAACACATATATAACAATAGGTTTTAGGTATACAAGCTTTCAGAGCCAGTGGTTCCCTCTTCTGGCAGAAGGGTTGAAGGGAAAGGACAAGAATCAGTCTTTCCTTTCCATCCCAACAAGTAAGGTTCCCCTGACCCAGAGTTCTGGGTGACTTTTTCAAACTCTACCCCTTTTCCTAAACCTCTCCAGTCCTTTTCCTTCACCTCTCTTCCCTTCCCTTCAACCATTCTGCTGGATGAAGGAGCCACTGGCTCCAAAAGCTTGCATATCTAAAACCTTTTTTTATGTGTGTGTTCTCCTGCTGCTGCTTCATGAATAGATTTTTTATCTATCCAATTACTTTAGAATCTATCCTTTTATAATACTGTCATTAATTCATCCTGGATTTTCCAAAGCTGTAAAATCATGCTTGTCTGTGGCTAAGATAAATGTCACTTATGAAAAAATTAAAGAGACATTTGAAGGAAAGAGAAGCACTTGTATAATTATTAAGAACTCAGATGGTAAGCCAGTACTAAGCCAAGAATGAAAGGCTGAAAGATAGAACAACATGTACAGGGCAAATGAACTACTGGACAGGGAAAATGAACTAGAAGCCTATGTTACAGAAAGTGAAGAGGAAGTAGAAGAATATGAGAGGGCGGGTATGATACTGCAAGAAGAATTTGACAGTGTTCTGGAAAACCTAAGTTGGGAGAATAAGCCATGACAAAACTATTCCACCTGGTATGCAAGATGTATGAGACAGCAAAGTACCTTCAGACTTCAAGAAGGAGATGACTTCCTATTCCAAGGAAGGCAGGTGCTGGTACATGTTAGTATTACTGAAGATTAGTTTGGGTTTCAAAAAAATATAGGAACAAACAAGGGACCCTATGATTTACCTTAGAAGACAGCCTGAAGAAAGGCAAACTTACTTTTAAAGCATTTGTAGATCTGACATTGTTGATTGGAGTACTTTCTTTAAAATTTTGAAGATAGTGAGATAAAATACAGTGAAGAAAGGGCCATTTACAACTTGAAACAAAACTGCAGTTATAAGAATCATAGGACATCTAAGGGAAGCAATAACTGAGAAGACTAGGTTGTAACCTATCCTCTCTATCTTTCAAATGGAAAGCCAGTTAAATTTAAGCAGAAGAAATTAAAACTCTTGAGATTTGCAGATGATACTGTAATTCTATCAAAGGCTAAAAAGAAATTTGAAGAGTTGATTAAGGTGGTCAGTCTCTTGAAAAGTGGTTATTTGATGTATATTAATAAAAGTTAAACAAGTGTAATTGTATAAGGTTGAGTTAAATTGGTTGACATTGAGGGAATTAAATTAGGAAGTGAGACTCTAAAAGTAGTAGACGCATTTCATTTTTTGGACAGGAAAATGAGTCGGAATGGCTGTAGTAAAGAGGATATTATATGCAAACTGGTGATATATGTCTGTATGTGTAATAAACATTTTGAATAACTAATGGGGAGGTACTGAATAAAACTGCAGATAAAAGAAGTTTATGGCAGAAACTGACTAAAAGAAGGAATTGATTGGTAGGACACATTGAGGCATCAAAGAATCACCAATTTTGTAATGGAATGAAGTATAATTGATGAAAATTATAGATGAAGACAAAGGCCTGACTACAGTAAGCAGTTTCAAAATGGTATAGGTAGCAGGTCTTATGCAGAGGTGAAGAGTCTCGCACGGGATACATTAACTTGCACAGTGGCACCAAATCAGTCTTCAGGCTCAATAACACAAAAACAGTGTTCACCACATTGCAAATAGATACTAGTGGATCTAGTTAAAAATATTTTGCTGATACTCTACTAACTAGCAAACAGTAAATAGTGGTGACATGTCAATATGTACCAGTAACATTATGAGATCCTTAAAGAAAAGTAGTATGACAATTTTTTCATAGAAAAAGTGTGCACGACACTTTTACCTTTTAGCTCCCCGAGGTATACTGTACAGTGTGAGAGATCTCTAAACAGCATGCACACATTATACTAGATTTCCATTCCATTGAAATAAAATGTTGTCTTTTATAAGAAATAGTGTGTCTCTGGTAAACATGGTTGTTCTTAATGGATAATATCATTTAAATTTGAAGTAATACCAAAGCAAAGTGTTATTTGGGCAGCGATGTCTGAACTGTGGACCAATGTACAAAACTTTTTGAAATGTTTAAAACATTTGGGATTCTAGAAGAGGTTTTATTTGGACTTCTTACAAAAGTCTATCTCAATACATTACCTATATTATGAGAATCATATATCTTGTAAGACAATGTCAAGTAAAGAAAAGAAAGCAGTGTTAGTTATTCTTATTTGCTACCATATCCTTAATATTTTTCACATACAAGCAGCCCTTGTAGAGTGACAGAAGCCACTGCATTTCAGTGATGGTGAAATATTAACTAAATGTGTTTAGGAGAATTACTTCTGTGGCCAAGATACATGATTGAATATACTTTTGATGTTGCAAAATGTAAATGAAATACCAGTACTTTCTTTTGAATTACATGTATATATGGACAAATAGTTGGTGAAGTACATTATGCTCATGTAAATAATAACATGCTGCACAATAAAGTGTGTATATGTATATTCTATTATTCATCCAATTGTAATGCACTATCTATCTTCCACCAGGCTTGGTTGGATGTGTGCGACTTATGATGGTGAATGGGGAATCAATTGAACCACGCTATGTTGTCCGCTCAAAACATGCAGTGGGAGATGTTTCTATAGATAATTGTCAATTAGTTGATCCATGCAAGAGACCAAATGCTTGTGAACATGGAGGACGATGCTCTGTTAAAGATGATCACATTCTGTGTGACTGCAGTGATACAGGATACATTGGGAAAAACTGTCATTTTGGTAAAAAATTGATGGATACTTCTGTATTTCCTAGAATTATGTTGACACAATCATCTTAAAATTTCTGTAGATTATTATTTTATTATCTTTCAGATTTATGTAGTATTTTTTAATTACATGTAACATTGCAAACTAATATACATATGTGGAGATGATAATAGCCGGCCGGAGTGGCCGTGCGGTTCTAGGCGCTACAGTCTGGAACCAAGCGACCGCTACAGTCCTTATGTTAGTTAGGTTTAATTAGTTCTATGTTCTAGGCGACTGATGACCTCAGAAGTTAAGTTGCATAGTGCTCAGAGCCATTTGAACCAATTTTTTTTTATGATAATAATGAGCCATTTTAAGAATAGAAAAGACCTATATTTCTGTTGAGTGATTATTGCTATTATATTCAGAAGTGTATGATGACATACAGTGGCAGAAAAATGAATAGCAGTTGACTGAGGAAAACTTTGCTTTAATTGATTTTCAGACTGGCAGAGAAAGTAATGTACACCATTTACACACTCATATGTGGCAAAATCTGTACACCTTCTGTAGTGGAAACACTTTTCCCACCAATCCTTCCAACCAAATCCCACCACTGAACCTTGCTTCTAGCAGTTCATTCCCCATCCAGCCTTGCCCATCTGCCACTACCACTCAATCAACTCCGTGTGTTACCTTCCAGGAATTCCTTACCTCCAACTTGGCCTCATCCTCCTTTCCCAGGTCCCTTCCCAGAACTATAAATCTTGCAGTGGAGGAAAGGACAGCCATCAAGAGCCCTCCTACAGATAAAACTTCCATAATTGTCATGATGAATGACAGTGATTATCTGGCATAAGACATCTGTCAGCAGTCTGACTCCTCCACCTACAAAGACTATCACAGTGATTTCATCCAGATGTCGAGCATTCCTTGCTATCCCTACTCAAATCCTTAATCCCACCCCAAATCTCTTCTCTGAGTTCATGTCCCTTCTCATCTCGATAACCTTCTGCAAACCCACCTTGTAAATCCTTCCCAAAATCCATAAGCCTAACTATCTTGAACACTCCATTGTAGCTGGTTGCTATGCTTACACCAAAAGAATTTCAGCTCTTATCAGTCAACACCTCTAACCAATAGCATACAGTGTATCCTCCCATTTTAAAGACACAAACTGCCTCCTTCACTGAATATGAAGCATCCTGACCGCATGATCTGCTTGTCACTGTTTACTCCACCTCCCCATATACCAGCATCCCCCATTCCCATGATCCTGCCACTAGTGAAGACATCCTCTCCTTCTGTTCAAACCACTGCCTCATTCTGTAAGCATATAGTTAGCTACATCCTCACAGATAACTACTCCTCCATTGAGGGGAAGATACACATATATACAAAAAATCTACAGCATGGCAATGGGCATCTGTATAGCATCTTATGCCAACCTGTTTGTGGGCTGGCTAGAGGAAACCTACCTAACCACCTAAAACCCCAGACTCCTTGTCTGGTTCAGATCCACTGATGATATCTTCATGATCTGGAGTGAGAGCCAAGATACTCTATTCTCATTCCTCTACAGCCTCAACACCTTCTTTCTCATCCTTTTCACCTGGACCTCCTCAGCCCAGTGTGCCACATTCTTGGAAGGTGATCCCCACATCTCGGATGGCTCCATCCATGCTTTTGTCCTTATGAAGCCCATTAACAGTAACTAGTACCTGCATTTTAGTAGCTTTCATCCTTTTCGCGCAAAAAAATCACTCCCACATAGTCTGGACACTTGTAGACCTACATTTGCAATACTGAGAAATCTCTTGCTCAATATGCTGAAGATCTTACTAAGGCCTTTACAGACATGCACAATTTCCCAAACTTAATGTATAGACAGTTTTCCTAAGCCACCCTCCCCAAGAACTAACACCTACGTCATCAGCCAATATCTTTCTTGAGTCACATAACTGAATCACAGCCTTTGTCAAGGAATAGACTGTTTGTCATCATGCCTGAAAATAAGGATTACCTTATCCATAATCCTTCCACCAAAATCCTACTGCCCACCCTAATATCCTACTCCATCCTTATGCTCCACCCACACACAACTCCTTGCCATGTTGGTCATACTCTTGTGAAAGACCCAGGTGCAAGACCTGTCATACTTCCACCCAGCACATCCTACCCCAGTTCACTCACAGGCTTATCCTATCCTGTCAGAGGCAGTACCACTTTTGAAACCACTCATGTAATATATCAGCTCTGCTGCAATTTTTGCACAGCTTCTTCATGGGAATGATCACCATCCAGCTATCCATCTGACTGAATGGCAATCATAAAAACCATGAGCAAGACCACAGTTGACCATTCATTGGTGAAACGTGCTGCTGGGCATAGTGTGCTTGATTTCAGTGGCTTCTCAGATCCTTTGCTGTCTTGATCGAAAATCCCCGACACCAGTAGATGGGAGTTGTCCTTGCATCACATCCTTCAATCCCAAAATCCTCCTGGCCACAGTCTCTGATAGCCCCCTGCCACACACCACACCCACCCCTGCCCCAACACCATAACTTTACCTACCCAGCACCCACACCCTCTTCCCTGCAGTCTCTCCTTCATCTGCTCCGTCTCCACCTCAGTCCTCCTCATCATCATGTACCATACATGTTCAGTAGTGCTGGTGCCTGTGCCACATTCCTATCCCATCCGTCCCTCCCACATTCCTATATCAGGCACCTGGTGCCTCTCTCTCCTAGTCATCAGCCACTCTTCTCCAACTCTCTTTCCCATTCCCCATTTCCTTTCTCCCATCGCCCATTCCATCCGACACACTCGCTCACCTCAAATGCGCTGCAGTGCCTTCACTAAGTAGTCAGTGGGCATAATGTAGTCATAAAAGTTTTGTGTGTTTGTGTGTGTGTGTGTGTGTGTGGGTGTGTGTGTGTGAGAGAGAGAGAGAGAGCTGAATTTGAGTGTGTATATGTTGTCTGTAGTTCAAAAAGATATTCAGCTGAAAGCTATCAAAGTTATTAGTCTTGCTTATGTGCCTTTCAATGAGTTGATGTCTCTGATATTCAGTAAGTTGCTATCTTTTTTCCTTAAAGCATTTTCTTTTCGGCCAACACTTCTCATTACCACAAGAAAGAACTGAATGCTGTAGGCTTGTGATAGACAATAATCACAACATATACCATTCCGATCCATATACAGGGTGTGTCATAAAAATGTATACACACTTTGAAGCGTCATAGAAAATTTATTTCCCATTCTAAAATGTTAAATTTCCGGAAATGGAAAGCTTAAAGTCCAATTGGAAAAATAAATGTAAATTGCAAATTTGATTAATGTTCAAACTGGTGGCCTTCAGCATCAATACATTTCTGAGTACGAGTCACCACTGATTCCGGACATCGTGCCAAAGTGTCCAATGATTTCTGCACACACCGCCTGAATCTCATTCCGAAATGTGTCCAGGTTACGTGGTTTAGGTTTGTACACCTCATCTTTTACTGTGCCTCATAAGAAGAAATCCAGTGGCGTGAGGTCTGGAGAGCATGCAGGAAACTCAATTGGTCCCCTGTATCCTATCCACTGGCCTGGCACATTGTGATCCAGGTATGCTCGTACGTTCCTATGATAGTGTGGCGGGGCGTCATCTTGTTGGAAATAAAACTCATCATTACCGTATAATGCACAAATGGCAGCGAATATGGAGTCAGCAAGCATTGTTAGGTACGTTTCTCCAATAACAGTACCGTCAAAGCGGAAAGGCCCAATGAGTCCCCTTGCAGACAAACCACACCACACATTTACGCCAGGCAAATTCACAGTCTTTCCAACGGTAATGTGAGGATTATCTTCAGCCCAGTACACACAATTGTGCGTATTGACAGTTCCATTGAGTTTTAATTGGGCTTCATCCGACCAAATTATGCTACCCATAAAACTCAGTTCACATCTCACCATCTCCTGGACCCATTCATAAAATCCTAACCTTCAATCTGGATCGTCATCACTTAGCTGTTGCACCAGCCTTAGAATGTACACACAAAGCTTGCCTTTCCTCAGAATGCATAGCACACTACTAGCACTTACATTACTCTCACGTGCTGCTTGCCTTGAAGATATTTGAGGTGAATGCTGAAACAGTTCCAAGACCGCAGTTGTGGAATCATCACTTGTACGAGGTCGCCCTGATCGACCTTTATGCACATCACACATTGTTCCATTAATTTTGAATTTGTCTCGTAGACATGTAATTGTTAACCTTGAAGGTGGTTCTATACCATATTAACTTCTCCACTGTCTTCGAACCGCAGCTACATTCTCAAACTTCCAGTACCACTTAATTATCTGCTTCTGTGCTTCAAAGCTCAAATGCACATCCGCCTTGTTGCAGTTACTTCCTTGCCACTGCAACCACCTGTTGAAGAAACATAACATTACTTTTGTTGATAATTCTTCTGGGTTATGTGGCCGTGGTCCATGGAATTCTTCTATTCCTAACGTTTTGTCCAATACTACGTTGGACATCCTCAGAGGTATGGCTGGTCCTCCTGAGTCCTGCGGACTGACGAGTCGGGCGTCGGAGAGCGGCCTAAATACTAAGGAAAGTGGGCATGGTCTAGCTTGCACATAGTAGCAGAGAGAAAACTAGTCAAAGATAAAATGTAACTATCGACAATAGTCCGTCATAGATAAAAAATACTTATCAATTCTGTAACGCCACTGTCCATATCTCGCTTAATTTCAAGGCCTCTTCTTTTCTATTAAAATTATCTTCATGTTTATAAATTTCAATAGCCTCCCTATACAGTCGTGGATAATAGTTCGTGGTAGCACTTAAAACTGTAGTTTCAGAAAACTTAACTACATGCTCACCTGACTGAAGTGCATGTTCTGCAGCGGCCGATTTATCTGTTTTTCCCAGTCAGCAAAGACTCCTTTACCCTCATATTCACACTTCTTTTTGTAGTACCAATGTAGACCTTGCCACAAGTACACAGAATTTTATACACACCGCTAGATGATAATGGTGGCCTTCTATCTTTAACAGAATGAAGTACTTGTCCTATTTTTCTGGTAGGTTTGAATACCGGTTTCACTTTATGTTTCAACAAAATTTTGCCGATTCGATCTGTAACCTTACTAATGAAAGGTAAAGACACCGTGTTCTTCCATTGCTGTGTACCATTCTTGTCCTTTGGCCTGCTGTAATTAGGTCTTAAAACTATTAATTTCTTTGTTTGAGTACCCATTCTTTTCGAAGGCCTGTTTCAGATGATTCAGTTCCGTAAAAGATGTTCCGAAGTACAAATCCGTTTTGCCCTGTCCACAAAACTTTTGATTACACCTCTTTTTTGTTGTGGGTGATGATTGGAGTTCTGACATTCTGGTCAGTTTTGATATTGTATCTCTGTTTACTATGATTCCAGTCAATGAAGTTATGGTTTACATAACAGAAGTTTTCCCTGAAGATTTGACCGCTCTGTTTAGACACTGTCTCACATATAGCCAGTTTCAGTGGGATGGGGAGTTTTATGAGCAAGTGGATGGTGTTGCCATGGGTAACCCGTTGAGCCCTGCAATTGCCAATTTTTACATGGAGAAATTTGAACAATTAGCGTTGAATAAAGCAAATAAGAAACCATGTTGTTGGTATCGTTATGTAGATGACACATTCATGGTTTGGACACATGGTAAAAAAGCCTTAGACAAATTTTTTTATTATCTTAATAGCATAAACCCTAAAATTCAGTTTACCATTGAAGTGGAAAAAGACCAGGCTATTTCGTTTCTCGATGTGTTAGTCATGAGACAAACCGATGGCAGTCTAAGACATAAAGTGTTTCGGAAGGGCACACATACTGATAGATACTTACATAAGAACTCCAATCATCACCCACAACAAAAAAGAGGTGTAATCAAAAGTTTAGTGGACAGGGCAAAATGGATTTGTACTCCGGAACATCTGGATATGTAACTGAATCATCTGAAACAGGCCTTCGGAAAGAATGGGTACTCAAACAAAGAAATTAATAGAGTTTCAAGACCTAATTACAGCAGGCCAAAGGACAAGGATGGTACACAGCAATGGAAGAACACGGTGTCTTTACCTTTCATTAGTAAGGTTACAGATCGAATCGGCAAAATTTTGTTGAAACATAAAGTGAAACCGGTATTCAAACCTACCAGAAAAATAGGACAAGTACTTCATTCTGTTAAAGATAGAAGGCCACCATTATCATCTAGCGGTGTGTATAAAATTCTGTGTACTTGTGGCAAGGTCTACATTGGTACTACAAAAAGAAGTGTGAATATGAGGGTAAAGGAGTCTTTGCTGACTGGGAAAAACAGATAAATCGGCCGCTGCAGAACATGCACTTCAGTCAGGTGAGCATGTAGTTAAGTTTTCTGAAACTACAGTTTTAAGTGCTACCATGAACTATTATCCACAACTGTATAGGGAGGCTATTGAAATTTATAAACATGAAGATAATTTTAATAGAAAAGAAGAGGCCTTGAAATTAAGCGAGATATGGACAGTAACATTACAGAATCGATAAGTGTTTTTTATCTATGATGGACTATTATCAATAGTTACATTTTATCTGTGACTAGTTTTCTCTCTGCTACTACGTGCAAGCTAGACCATGCCCACTTTCCTCGGCATTTAGGCCGCTCTCTAATGCAGCACTCATCAGTCGGCAGGACTCAGGAGGACCAGCCATACCTCTGAGGATGCCCAACGTAGTATTGGATGAAATGTTAGGAATAGAAGAATTCCATGGACCACGGCCACATAACCCAGAAGAATTATCAACAACAGTACCATCCAGTCGTGAAAGCCTTCATTGTATGATAACATTACTATCTCACAGATATTTAACCTTGTAGAACGGGAAATAAATTGTCTATGACAGTTCAAAGTGTGTGTACATTTTTTTGATGCACCCTGTAGAAGTCAGTATTTTGTAAAGATCTCCACCCATTGTTATTTTAAATGTAGCAACATACAACTACAATGACAAAGAGTTCTTAGCCTACATCTTCTGAAAATACTAGAGCTGCAGGGCCAGTGAGATTGTTGCGGCACCTGCACTAAAATGATCTCAAAAGTAGCTGACTGACAAATGTTACCTGCGTGTTATGGAGTGTACATGAATCACCTCCTCACCAAACAATGCAAAACCCATCAGAACAGATAAAAATTGATTCTGTTTCCTTCCCAAGTGAACAGTGAGTGAGGGAGAAAGTCGTATCTGTGACACCACAAATAACTCAAATGTTACAAACAATTTATGGTCAGGCAGTATGTTATTTGAATTAGGTGCAAAGAACAAGCTATTTATTCTTTGTTGAACAATGAAATTTCACAGTATTGTGCCTTTTTCTGGAAATTTTACACCATGACTTACTTAATTCAATAACAGTTGTGCATCATTATGAGTCAATTCAGTTTGAATAATTAGCATTATTTGCATTTCATGCTGTGTTTTGTCCTTTCCAAATGAACACGTCTAACCATGATATTTCTTTGTGACGTAGTTATGATTTTTGTCACTGACAAAGTACTGGTACCTTAAAGTGTTTAAGTTGTAGTATGAGAAGGTAAATCATCGTAATAGCTGAACTGTGCCTGTAACGTTACTCTCCAAATCAATATTAATGTGACAGGACCAGTAACTTCAATTTTAAATAAGTTTCAAAATGTTCATTCTTTCATGCAATATTATGAAGGTAAAATAAGAGCAAATAAATTTCAGAGTGAGGGATATGATTCCTGTCTCAGTCTTTTTTTTCTTTTTTTTTTTTTTTTTTTTTTTTTTTTTTTTTTTTTTTTTTTTTTTTTTCAAGGAATTCTGTGAGGAAAATCTTGGTCTATCTATCACTCACTTGATACATGTGCTACACATCTCTGTTTCATTTTCATTGCAGTCATAGTTCTGTCTTTCAGTCGAGCCTACATCTACATACATGCCTCACAAGCCACCACACAAAGCATTGCAGAGAGTATGCTGTAGCACTATTAGTTGTTTCCTTGCCTGTTCCACTCGCAGACAGAGTGAGGGAAAAGTGATGTCTAAATGCCTCCACATGTGCCATAATTTCTCATATCTTATCTTCTGGTCCTTATGGATAATGTATGTTAGTGCCAGTAGGATCATTCTTCAGTCAGCTTCAAATGCTGGTTCTTAAATTTTCATAGTAGTGTTCCTTGAGAAGAATGTCGTCTTCCCTGCAGTGATTCCCATTTGAGTTCCCGAAGCATCTCCATAACACTTCCATGTTGCTTGAACCTACCAGTAACAAACCTAGCAGCCCACCTCTGAATTGCTATGATGTCTTCCGTTAAAGTGACCAGATGTGTACTCCAAATACTCAAGCAATACTCATGAATAGGTCGCAGTAGTGTCCTATATGTGGCCTCATTTACAGATGACCTATGCTTTCTTAAAATTTCCCAATAAGCTGAAGCCGACCATTTACCTTCCTTACCACAATCCTCAAATGCTTCTTCTCACTTTTACAGTGTTATGCCCAGATATTAAAATGACATGACTGTGTCAACCAGGACACAACTAATGCTGTATTTGAACATTATGTGTTTGTTTTACACATTAACTTGCATTTTTCTACATTTGGAGTCAGCTGCCATCCCTCACACCAACTAGAAATTCTGTCTAAGTCATCTTGTATCATCCTACAGTCACTCATCTTCAGCACCTTCCTGTGCACCACAGCATCATCAGCAAACAACTGCAGATTGCTGCCCACCCTGTCTGCCAGATCATTTGTGTACATAAGAAATAATAGCAGGCCTGGGGCAGTCCTGATGATACCCTTGTCTCTGATGAACACTCACTGTTGAGGACAACATACTGGGTTCTATGTTCTGCCTGTTCTTAATGTTTTTTTTCTGTATTTCCTAGTGACTATGAACATACATCTGTCAATTGATTGAGTAGTCCTCAGTTAATGAACATTTTTACATTTCAATAGCATGCTGTTTTGCCATAAGTTAAAACTGCTGACACAGACTGCTGTAAATGCTGCATTTCAAACACATAGATAAGATAGATCTGAAAACTCTACTTAGTACCAAAAGGCACTCCTGGCTATTATTATCTCCTATTTATTCTTTAGCTGTTCAACCAACCCTTATACACAGAAACACACCATTGGTTCTGTAACTTCATTGCTGTTATTCATTAGTTTGCATTGGAATGGGTTGATTATTCTTGTATTTAGTTGTATGATAATTAATTTTCAGGCTTACTTTCAACTTTCTCTTCTAAGCTCCTTGGTTAGTAGTTGAAGTTTATCTGCACAAGAAGAAAACGTTCGTCGTTAACAAAAGGAAGCTGAGTCAGATATGTTCCATTAAGCTCTGCTGCTTTTTGATTTTCCCAGTTTAAAATCCGTATCTGAGAATAGTTTTAGTAATAGGGAACCTCCTTATTCAACTTCATTTCAATTCCAAATTTAAATAAAAAAACATGTAGTTGTACATATTCTTCTGTGTGAATGAATATGTTTTTTCTCAATGGCTGTTAATAAAGGTTGTTGTAATTAAACTGTAAGCATTCTAAAAACCTAAGAATCAGTTGAGAAGTTTATTTTCTCATAACATAAAAGTCAAACCAGTCATTTATTGTACAGGAGACTCATCAACATTATGCTATTAAAAACTCTAGTTTTATATTATTTTGGTGCTGTACTATCTAACTACAGCACATCATTTAATTTCACACACTACATTAAAAATTAATTATTATTAAATTTCTTTTGTGGGTTTACATATTTCAGTTCTTTTTATTGTATCCTGCTCAAGTAAAGACATTATCATTCAAGAATACCTTTACTGAGTAATACCACTTTTGGGCTAGGATGCTGTACAATTTCCTATTCAGAAGAATATTCTCAATCTTATTTATGCTTTGCCCTTTTAATTCATTCCAAGTTTTCATTCCAATGTACTGTGGAGTTTGGGCAGAGAACTGTGGGCAGTGGGTAGGAAGCATGAATTTTCTTTATTCATAGTACTATACATATGCTGAGAATTATCTACTAAAAATAGACCAATGACAA
The DNA here is from genome assembly GCF_023864345.2 of Schistocerca serialis cubense. NCBI lineage: Eukaryota > Metazoa > Arthropoda > Insecta > Orthoptera > Acrididae > Schistocerca > Schistocerca serialis. Next base: position 353,895,132 of record NC_064641.1, on the reverse strand, counting down.
CATTATGAAAAGAATAGTTGCTACTCATCATATATCAGAGATGCTGAATTGTGGATAAGCACAACAGAAAGTCTGTCAAACAAAACTTTTAGCCAAACAGGCCTTCAACAGAATTAGACTACATACACATACACTCAATCAAATGCAACTCACACACAACTGATCACAGTCTCTGGTTGTCAAGACCATATTAGATTAGACTTATGTTGTGTGTAAAAGGAATTAGCTCATACACTGAAGCACCAAACAAACTGGTAAAGGCGTGCGTATTCAAATACAGAGATATGTAAACAGGCAGAATATGGCACTACAGCCAGCAACACCTATGTAAGACAACAAGTATCTGGCACAATTGATAGACTAGTTACTGCTGCTACAATGGCAGGTTATCATGATTTAAGTGAGTTCGAACATGGTGTTATAGTCGGCGCATGAGCTATGGGGCACAGCATCTCCGAGGTAGCAACGAAGTGGGGATTTTCCTCTACGACCATTTCACGAGTGTACCATGAATATGATGAATCCAATAAAACATCAAATCTCCAGCATCGCTGCAGCCAGGAAAAGATCCTGCAAGAACGGGACCAACAATGAGTGAAGAGAATCATTCAGTGTGACAGAAGAGCAACCATTCTGCAAATTACTGCATATTTCACTGCTGGGCCATCAACAGGTGTCAGCGTGCAAACCATTCAATGAAACATCATTGATATGGGCTTTTGCAGCTGAAGGCCTGCTCGTGTACCCTTGATGGCTGCCCAACACAAAGCTTTATGCCTCACCTGGGCCTGTCAACATTGATGCTGGATGTTGACAACTGGAAACATGTTGCCTGGTCAGACGAGTCATGTTTCAAATTGTGTCTTTCGGATGGACACGTACGGGTATGGAGATAACCTAATGAATCCATGGACCCTGCATCTCAACATGGGACTGTTCAAGCTGGTAGAGGCTCTATAATCATGTGGGGCATGTGCAGTTGGAGTGATATGGGATCCCTGATACATCTAGATATGACTCTTACAGGTGACATGTACATAAGCATCCTGTCTGATCACCTGCATCCATTCATGTCCATTGTGTGTTCCGACGGACTTGGGCAATTCCACCAGGACAATGCGACATCCCACACATCCATAATTGCTACAGAGTGGCTCCAGGAACACTCTTCTGCGTTTAAACATTTCCCCTAGCCACCAAACTCCCCAGACATGTACATTATTGAGCATATTTGGGATGTCTTGCAATGTGCTGTTCAGAAGAGATCTCCATCCCCTCGTACTCTTATGGATTTATGGACAGCCCTCCAGCACTACTTCAGACATTCATCGAGCCCATGCCACATTGTGTTGTGGCACTTCTGTGTGCTCATGGGGGCCTACACAATGTTAGGCAGGTGTACCAGTTTCTTTGAATCTTCAGTGAGTATGAAGAGGAGCAGAACACTTGAAATCTATAGCTCTCTTAATAGTGGACAACAAAGCGCCCTTAGCCTTTCTTTGCACTTATTTCTGATAACACCATACTTCATCACAGATGCTAAGTAACTACGGCACATTTATCACATCTTGTCATCTGAGTCCTAGTGTGCTGATGCAATGTTTTGATGAGTTTCATACTCGTCATCTTCAGGAGAATTATAATTTAACAATTGCTTTTAATTTTTTTCTTAGCTTCTGAATGAATTTATTTTTTGCCATTTCTTTTTATGTCCTTACAGCAGTCTTAAATACTTTTTATAGTTTTTAACATAATTAATAGACTCAAGACTTTTATTGTGTTTCAGATCCATATGTAGTTTCCTTTTTTCTCCCTAGATTTTGATGCCAGTAGTAACCAGTTCAGATCATTACAAGGGGCATTCAATAAGTAATGCATCACTTTCTTCTTCGAAAAGCAAGTTGGTTTCATTCAGGGTTTTAGTACACCATTTTGTTCCCCACTCTTTTGCCTACAAAACCCTATTTTCAACATAGTCTCCAATCAATGTGACACCCTTCTGTCATCTTACTGGTAGGGCCTGTATGCCTGCATGGAACCACTCAGCTGGTCGACACCAGAGCCAACGTCTTGCTGCATAATAACCTCCCGATCGTTCATGTACTGCTTCACAGAGTGCATTCTTCATTGGACCAAACAGATGACCAGCCGGTGAGGTCGAACGGTTCTACGTGCTTCAGTCTGGAACCGCACGACTGCTACGGTCGCAGGTTCGAATCCTGCCTCGGGCATGGATGTGTGTTATGTCCTTAGGTTAGTTAGGTTTAAGTAGTTCTAGGTTCTAGGGGACTGATTACCTAAGATGTTAAGTCCCATAGTTCTCAGAGCCATTTGAACCATTTTAGAACCAAACAGATGGAATCCGGAAGGCGTGAGATCTGGGCTGTAGCATGAATGAGGAAGAACAGTCCAGTGAAGTTTTGTTAGCTCTTCTTAGGTTCACAGACATGTGTGAGGCTTTGTGGTGTCACAGAGAAGGAGAGGGTTGTTTGGATTTCTGTGGCAACAAACACCCTGAAGTCATTTTGTTGATTTCCTGAGGGTAACGCAATGGACTTCAGTTGATCATTGCACCAAGAGGGAGGACATCAAGCAGAGTCCCAGAAGATCATTACCATGACTTTATTGGCTGATAGTGCGGCTTTGAACTTTTCTTCAGCGTAAAGGTGGTGTAACACTCCATGGATTGCCGTTTTGTTTCTGGTTCAAAGAGATGAACCCATGTTTCATCACCTGTGACAGTGTTCAACAAAAATTGTCATGGTTGGCCTTGTAATGCACAAGTAGTTCTGCATAGATGGTCCTTTGTTGTTCTTTATGGTCTTCTGTTAAGTGGTGAAGGACCCAGCAGGCACAAACCTATGAGTACCCCAACTGGTGGATGAGTGTGTCAGCTTTGCCAACAGACATTCAGTTGAGCATCAAGGTGTGTGATTGTGATCCATTGATCACCTCAAATGATGGTGCCTACATGTTTCAGCATTACAGGAACCACAGCTTTGTGTGGCTGACAGGCATGTGGTTGATTGGACAGATTTGTGCGACCTCGTGTCATTGATGACAGACAACTCGTCCAACAATTCCATGTTTATGTTCACTTCCAGGTCTCCGTAGACATTCTGGAAGCACCTACAAATAATTTTGATGCTCTGGTTTTCTGCCAAAAGAAACTCAGTGACAGCTCTATTCTTGGGATGCACATCAGTTACAGACACCTCTCAGGACTTCATGAAACTATGGGAGCTGAAGCAAGAATATTTGATGATGTCCCACAACAAATTCTGCATTTTTTCAACCAAACTGGCTGGAAAAGAAATGTGTTGTATTACTTAATGAACACATCTCATAGTTGCCTTTCTCCAGCAGTTTACGTATGAAAATGTGTCACTGAAGACAAGCAGAAATCACTCACCCAAAGTTTTCCCAATGTGAAGATTCATTTTGTAATTGCCACTGAACCTCATTACTACAACAGAACAAATTTATGTTTTCCTCACTGAATTTTCTTTTGATAAAGTTTTCCTAGTATTTTGTGTGTTTATTTTTGTAATTCAATCAATAAAGCAGAGTTATATGAAAGTCTTGGGTTGAAGCAGAATTTAGCATCAACTGCATAATTTGTTAAGATATTGTCTGTATGTTGCTGTCCTCCCATTTGTCCTGTTGAATTGGTGACGTTTAGACTGAAGCCAGATTCTTGAATCAGATCAGTAAGCTGTGTTGATATGTTTGATTTACTAGTTGTATCCATGTTGAAAGCAGCAGCAATCACTATGTTTTTCTTTTTTTTTTAAGTTTCTCAAAAAGGAATTGCAATTTAGCAAAACATAATTGGTTATTTCAGCACCTGGAGTCCTGCATATAGAGATAATTACAATGCTTTGACATAATTCTATACAGCATGTTTTAAATATAAGTTCTTCATCATGGCGAATTGACGCATGGTGCAGGGAATGGCAATTGAATCTCAATGTAGACAAGTGTAATGTGCTGCGAATACACAGAAAGATAGATCCTTTATCATTTAGCTACAAAATAGCAGGTCAGCAACTGGAAGCAATTAATACCATTAATTATCTGGGAGTACGCATTAGGAGTGATTTAAAATGGAATGATCGTATAATGTTGATCGTCGGTAAAGCAGATGCCAGACTGAGATTCATTGGAAGAATCCTAAGGAAATGCAATCCGAAAACAAAGGAAGTAGGTTACAGTACGCTTTTTCGCCCACTGCTTGAATACTGCTCAGCAGTGTGGGATCCGTACCAGATAGGGTTGATAGAAGATATAGAGAAGATCCAACGGAGAGCAGCGCGCTTCGTTACAGGATCATTTAGTAATCGCTAAAGCATTACGGAAATGATAGATAAACTCCAGTGGAAGACTCTGCAGGAGAGACGCTCAGTAGCTCGGTACGGGCTTTTGTCAAAGTTTCGAGAACATACCTTCACCAAAGAGTCAAGCAGTATATTGCTCCCTCCTACATATATCTCGCGAAGAGACCATGAGGATAAAATCAGAGAGATTAGAGCCCACACAGAGGCATACCGACAATCCTTCTTTCCACGAACAATACGAGACTGGAATAGAATGGAGAACCGATAGAGGTACTCAAGGTATCCTCCGCCACACACCGTCAAGTGGCTTGCGGAGTATGGATGTAGATGTAGATGTAGATGTAGCTTCAAAATCATATCTTATTTTATATTGTAATGTATTTTCAACAACTATACAGGAGTGTCTGTGACTTCTGCCACTCCTACAAAAGCTACTGGCTACTCTGATAGTTCCTTCCTTATTTAGAACTGCGATAGTCTTTTGTTTTTCTTATTCCTAGGCTAACACTGACTTTGCAGTTTTGAGTTTCAGTGTTTCTGAGCATTGAGTCACTGATTATTAAAAAGTCATTTTTGGTACCTAGCATTTCTGCTTTTTGAAGTTAGTTTGTTTTCTTGCATTTTATGGTGGTCCTTTTGTATTTGTTTGTTTCTTCCATATTGAGTGAACTGTTGCCTAGTTCATCACTAGAATTATGTTGGATCTTAATTAAATTTTTCAGTGAGCTCTAACCATGCAGATTTTTATGGTTATGATGAATTTTTTACACTGGTCAGTTTCTTATTTTCCCAGGTTTAATGGTTATTTATACTTATTGCTCTGTTCTGTAATTTTGGTCACTGACTTGCAAATGATCCGTTGTGATGCATGTCCATTGTGATAAATCTATAGTCCCAGTTCATTACTTACTTGTTTAAAATCGAGTGTTTTACGTATTTTAATAGTTATTTTGTTTTCCAAAACAGAATTCTCACATCTTTTACCATAAATGTTGTTTTCATTTTATATTTATCAATGGTTGTGTTTCATGGATTTTGTTTGCTATCACAGTGATCTTTCTCGCCATATTCTGAGAGACTTAACCTTCCCCCCCACTTCCCCATCCCCAAACACACAAAGTAAAGTTTTTTTCTTTTTTTCCTATTTAGCCTCGTTTGGCTTCAAGCTGAAGATCAGCTTTTTTTTAATATATTAATCTTTTAATTTACTTTTTCTTTCATTTCACTCATCTGATTCTATGAATTCTATTCCAAGAGAGGTCTGTCAAGAATGTAAAACCAGGCACAGAATGTGTAAGTAAAGAGAAACAGCTTTTATAATTTGCATTCAAAACTTATATTAAGTGCCATTAATGACAAATGACTTACGTGACTTTAATCAGTGGCATTAGTTTTATTCTGTCTGCTGAACATTTGAATCTCTACAGATTATTAAAATTTTTTTGGGACCAGTCTATGCACACACAAAATATAGTCTCTTATTAAAAAAAAAAATCAGCTGCTTTTTCAGTGACATTATTCAGCTACTGTTTGCCCATGACTGTATACTTAGAGTGATTAAATGTACTTTCATCATAAAATATTTATCTGCTTTTGATTGTTAAAATTTTTGTTTTACACCTTATCATCTGAATTTTTATTGTGTTTTCCAGGGCCAACATAGTTTTAAATTGTTGTTTTGTGTTTATTCTGCAGCTTTCCTTGTTTGATTTATATGTATGTCAAACAGGTATTGGATAAGTACTCTTATATACCACATAATATTTATAAGTATTGGAATGAGTAAATGTAAAATTCACAAAACCGGACTGGTGGGTATTGTGGCCATAAGAACTATGGCATCAAAGGATGTGTCGTAAGACAGTTCCCAGCTCCATAATTCAGAGGCCAATGGCTGGCCAACTCAACTCTTGGCCACAATTTGATGGGACATGTTCATTTGGGTAGACAACTGGTTGATGGTTGTATCCACATGAAAGACTATACAGAAGTTATAACAGAGCTGATATAGATGTGACTGCTTTCACAAGTAGCCCTGTGTCTGATAGAGTAGATATACCTTTGAGGGAACTGGAACAGGATGTGGCGGGTGGGTGCAGAGCACCTGGTTGTTCTGCATGGATGTATGTTGTGAGGAAAGGGATTGGAGACAGGTGGTATAAGGATGGACCATCATATTTGCTAGATTGGTTGGGTGGCAGAGTACCACCTTTTGAGGGGTGAGAAGGATGTAAGAAATTCCTCATTTCTGGACATGATTACAGGTAACTGAAGCTCTAGCAAAGGCTGTGATAATATTGGGTAGTGAGGGGAGTGCTCCTTTGCAAATGATTTTCAGGGGTGGTTGGAGGATTAGTGGCATGTGTGGATATGACACAAGAGATGTCTTTGTGGACTAGGTCCAGAGGATAGTACCCATCTGTAAAGGCTAAATAACACCCAAAGCATCCTGAGAAAAGGACTGCTTGTCTCTGCAGTGTTCCCACTAAACTGAAACTTGTGCTGGAATTTCAAAAACAATGTGTAAAAAAGGCAAATCTGTGTGTAATACAGAAAATCTTACATTCACTATGTACATTAGTGAATGTTTAATATGGACTACCTTGATATCCAGATTGATTCTACTTGTTGATTTAGTTTACATACTCCCTGAGCTACCCTCAAAAATTTATTCCCAAGGCTGTGTTTAATTCTCTTAAACACTCCATGGTAAAGATAAACAGAATATCAGATCTGCTTACATGAAGTACCTACTATGACTTAATACATTTAATTATTTGTCCGATTATAATTAATACTAAGCATGAAGAGGGTGAAATGTCTGAAATTTCATTTATTCCTTTCAAATGACTGATTCTTCTTTCTTTTCCAAATTGTTTTGCTCAGCAGTATTATTTTTCGTTGCAGAAATCATTTGTTATTACTTTTGTTCCAGACATAATGTTGATTATTTCTGTGTATTAATAACTTAAATGTGGATAATCCTTTGTCTTTGTATAGTAATTTTGTGTATATATTTTCAGCACTTCACAGGAAAACATGTGAAGAACTGGCTCTTCTTGGATATACAAAACCAAGTGTTTACTGGATTGACATAGATGGAAATGGAAGGTTTCCTCCTGCTCATGTTAAATGTGAATTTCAAGCAACAGAAGATGCAACAAAAACTATTGTAGAGCATAACTTACCCAGCCAGACTGTAAGTACCAGTGACTGATTAGGAGCTACTTTGCTTGAAAGAGTGCGAGATTAAGGTGTATTTGAATATGTTTCCTGCAAAACACTAAAACGTGGGTTTACACAAATTTTTTTTCATTGTAAAATAGTAAATCAGAAGAAATTTTCTTAATCATGGTTTGCCAAAAATTTTTGCTGCCTGAAAGATTTTTTTTTTTTGTTTTGTTTTGTTTTTCTTTAAACGAATTTTTACATTTTTTGCAAGCTGCAAAACTGTATAAACTTTTCACACTAATTAAGGCCCTAGAAGCATGGTCTTTCCCAAATGTACAAGATGGTTATAATTAAAATTAATCTTTCAAAACACTGTTAAAATAGCACCACTGGTCAGATTGTTGTCAAATTGCAACAGAATATTACTGGAAAAGGGGGAAGTGTATGGGAGAAGAAGAAAAATAATGTGAAAATTGATCAATAGATGGTGTTGTATGCACCAGAATACGTAAATGAAAACACCTGTCATGTGAATGACCCATTGAAGTTGGTGCAAACATGCCAGGTACACAGCTTTTCTTCCTTTCGCATATGCAACATTCGCCATGACTGTCTCAATGCAGGATCGCAGTCTGCTTGTAAAGCTGTACTACAAAAATGATGACTGTGCACACATCACTCTGCAGAAGTTCTGGACACTGAAGGGTTCAAAAAAAGACATTGGCTGTATGACTGCCACGGGTCTGGAGAAAATGATTTGGAAATTCGAAAAAATGGGTTCTTTTGGTGTGCAACCTGGTAGAGAGAGGAAATGAATTGATTCAATGTCAGTGGAAGCAGTGGCCACAGCTATGCAGGAGGAGACGAGTGGTGGTGTGCAAAATGTGTAGTGCACGGAGAATTGCCCGAACATTGGACATACCCTTGAGCATGGTGTGTAAAATCCTATGAAACATCCTTCTTTGCAATCCATTCAAAATTACCCACATGCATGAGTTGCTTCCTGTTGACTGCCAGCAAAGACCTTTGCTTTAGAATTTCTTGCTCACATGGAAGTGAACAATCACTGGCTGTGGAAGATTTTGTGGACAGACAAATCCCACTTCCATCTGACACATATGTCAATATACAGAATTTTTGAATATGGGCAATGGAAAATCCACATGCAAATCAACCAGTATCACTTCATCCTGAAAAGGTCACTGTGTGGTGCGGATTTATGGTATCCTTTATCATAGGGCCAAATTTTTTTGAAGAGTTAGGTGTTTCCAGTCCTGTTACCTGTACCGTCACTGGTAAACACTATGAGTATGTTTTGTGCAACCATGTCATTCCAGCTCTCCAACAGTATGGATGTGTGGATGGAATCATTTTTATGCAAGATGGCACACCTCTGCACATTTCAAATCCAACTAAGCAGCTGCTGAAGTGCCATTTTGGAAATGCTAGAATTATCAGCCACCATTTCCCTACAGCCTGGCCATCCCAATCACCTGATCTTGATCTGCTGTGGGGCTATCTGAAAGATGTTGTGTTCTACATCTACATCTACATTTATACTCCGCAAGCCACCCAAAGGTGTGTGGCGGAGGGCATTTTACGTGCCACTGTCATTACCTCCCTTTCCTGTTCCAGTCGCGTATGGTTCGCGGGAAGAACGACTGTCTGAAAGCCTCCGTGCGTGCTCTAATCTCTCTAATTTTACATTCGTGATCTCCTCGGGAGGTATAAGTAGGGGGAAGCAATATATTCGATACCTCATCCAGAAACGCACCCTCTCGAAACCTGGCAAGCAATCTATACCGCGATGCAGAGCGCCTCTCTTGCAGAGTCTGCCACTTGAGTTTATTAAACATCTCCATAACGCTATCATGGTTACCAAATAACCCTGTGACGAAACGCGCTGCTCTTCTTTGGATCTTCTCTATCTCCTCCGTCAAACCGATCTGGTACGGATCCCACACTGATGAGCAATACTCAAGTATAGGTCGATCAAGAGTTTTGTAAGCCACCTCTTTTGTTGATGGACTACATTTTCTAAGCACTCTCCCAATGAATCTCAACCTGGTACCCGCCTTACTAACAATTAATTTTATATGATCATTCCACTTCAAATCGTTCCGCACGCATACTCCCAGATATTTTACAGAAGTAACTGCTACCAGAGTTTGTTCCGCTATCATATAATCATACAATAAAGGATCCTTCTTTCTATGTATTCGCAATACATTACATTTGTCAAAGTTAAGGGACAGTTGCCACTCCCTGCACCAAGTGCCTATCCGCTGCAGATCTTCCTGCATTTCGCTACAATTTTCTAATGCTGCAACTTCTCTGTATACTACAGCATCATCCGCGAAAAGCCGCATGGAACTTCTGACACTATCTACTAGGTCATTTATATATATTGTGAAAAGCAATGGTCCCATAACACTCCCCTGTGGCACGCCAGAGGTTACTTTAACATCTGTAGACGTCTCTCCATTGATAACAACATGCTGTGTTCTGTTTGCTAAAAACTCTTCAATCCAGCCACATAGCTGGTCTGATATTCCGTAGGCTCTTACTTTGTTTATCAGGTGACAGTGCGGAACTGTATCGAACGCCTTCCGGAAGTCAAGAAAAATAGCATCTACATGGGAGCCTGTATCTTATATTTTCTGGGTCTCATGAACAAATAAAGCGAGTTGGGTCTCACACGATCGCTGTTTCCGGAATCCATGTTGATTCCTACATAGTAGATTCTGGGTTTCCAGAAACGACATGATACTCAAGCAAAAAACAGTGTTCTGATTGCAAACTTAGCTGCATTGAAAGCATGCATTGCACAACACATTCTGAACGTGACCCCAGAAACACTCCGATCAGTTGTGGAAGATGCTGTTTCTCAATTTCAACTTGTTGCAGAAAATGGTGGACAGCATATTGAATGTTTTGTGCCAGTCACATGGAAATTAATAATACAATTTGATTTTGATTGATGCTTTTTATACAGTTTTTGGCGTCAGGACAATTAAAAGCTGATGTGATTGATGCTTTTTATGCTGTTTTAGGCCTCAGGACAGTTAAAAACCGATGTGATTGATGCTTTTTATGCAGTTTTTGGTCTTAGGACAGTTAAAAACCAATGTGAGTGACGCTTTTTATGCAGTTCTTGGTCTCAGGGCAGTTAAAAAAGACATACACCTTAGGCATTGTTGTATGATTCATTTGTCATTTGTAATCAACCACTTACAGTACCATCTATTGCTACATTTTGTAACTATTTAGTTTCCTTCTGTCATACATTTCTACAGCAGTTTGAAAGTTTAGCTTTAATTAGAATCATCCTGTACTTCTGACCAAAAAGTGATTCTGGTAGCTGGTGTCCAAGAGTTTTGTTAATTACACCTTTTCCATTCTTATGATGATATTTCCATAGAAATTTTCATCCCCTAACACATTTCTTTATATCTAACTGAGAAGTGAAATACCAGCTTTCATAGAGTTGGTTTTAAATTTGTTTTAATATCATGAAATATTTTCTTAAAAAAATTTTTCCAGTGTTTAACTGCCTTAGAGATGGAGATTTGAAAAATGGTGAAACACCAACTTTTTATTTATAACAGAGAAACCCAATACTAATAATTGAGCGAGGTGGCGCAGTGGTTAGCACACTGGACTCGCATTCGGGAGGACGATGGTTCAATCCTGTCTCCAGCCATCCTGATTTAGGTTTTCCGTGATTTCCGTAAATTGTTTCAGGCAAATGCCGGGATGGTTCCTTTGAAAGGGCATGGCCGATTTCCTTCCCAATCCTTCCCTAACCCGAGCTTTCGCACCGTCTCTAATGACCTCGTTGTCGACAGGACGTTAAACACTAACCACCACCACCACCCAATACTAATAAATTTAGCTTTGAAAATGCTTTCATAATGAAATAATTTCATAAAAGTTTTTATCTCCTATGTTAGTCCCTTAAGGGGTTAAAATTCCAAAATCACTGAAATATTTTTATTTATTTATTTTATTTCCACCTGAGAAGTCAAATATCAGTTTTCATAGACGTATCATTAAAATGCTTTAATAGTTCTTTAACAATGACTTCTTTTCAAAAAAACTTTCATACTCTATTTTACTTCCTTGATGGTTGGGTTTTCAAAAATACTGAGACACATATTTTATTTCTGACTGAGAAACCGAATACCGTTTTTCATAGTTCTACATTCAAAATTGCCTAAATAGTGACATGTTTTTAAAAGGCCTTTAACCCCTGTTTTGCCCCCTTAGGAGCGGAATTTTGAACAGTCCCTTCTTAAACGATGCCTTCAGTATTAAGAGCCACACCTTCTCTAAATTTCAGTTTTCTATCCCTAGCAGTTTAGGCTAAGGGATGATGAATCATAGAATTGGTCTGGCCCTATTTCAGCCCCACCCTCCCCCCCCCCCCCCCCTTAACGGTTGAATTTACAAAAACAGTGAAAAACCTTTTTTTTTTTTTTTTTTTTTTTTTTTTTTTTTTTTTTTTTTTTCTTCTAAATGAGAAGCCAGATACCTGTTTTCGCTGGCTGGAGTGGCCGAGTGGTTCTAGGCGCTACAGTCTGGAACTGCGCGACCGCTACGGTCGGAGATTCAAATCCTGCCTCGGGCATGGATGTGTGTGATGTCCTTAGGTTAGTTAGGTTTAAGTAGTTCTAAGTTCTAGGGGACTGATGACCTCAGAAGTTAAGTCCCATAGTGCTCAGAGCCATTTGAACCATACCAGTTTTCATAGATTTAGCTTTATAATGCTTTCACAATGAAATATTTTAGTAAAACATTTCACCCCCTCAGGGGTCTAATTTCCAAAAACAGTGAAACAATTTTTTTTCCCTTGAGAAACCAAATTTTGTAATGAAATATTTCACAAAATATTTCATCCTCTATTTAACCTCCTTAGGGGATGAATTTCCAAAAACACTGAAACACGTATTTTTAATTTGGAACCAAGAAGTGAAATACCAATTTTCATGGTGTAGCTTTAAAAATACTTTAGTAGTTTTTTAATAATTACTTTTTTTTAAAAAAAAGTCACCCACCATTTCATCCCCATAGGGGATAAATTTCGAAAAATGCTTATACATGTATTTCTTTATTTCTGACCAAGAAACCACATACCAATTTTCATAGGCTTGCCTTCAAAATTGTCTTAATAGTGACATATTTCCAAAAAAGCTTCCCATTTCCTATTTCACCCCCATAGGGGGTAATCAATGTCTGCAGTATAAGACCAGTACCATCGCAAAATTTCAAGATTCTATCCTTAGAGGTTTGGAATGGGCAGTAGTGAGTCAGTGAGTAAGTCAGTATGGACATTGCCAATTATATGTAGAGAAGCTTACATTGAAATAGAATGGCTGGCCTGTTCTTACCTTCAGAAGGCACAATCCTTAGTACTGCCAACAGAAATATTTAAGGCAGAAAATATTAGTCCTAACTTTCTTCAGAGAGGGAGTAGGGATTGGTTTGGGAGGTAATAAAATGTCTGGTGATGAGGCGAGGGTGTCACTCAGACCTTAGTTTTACAGAAATCCACCTTCTGTGAGAACAAGGGAAGGCAAAGGTAAAGGAAAAGTTGTCAGAGAGTGTAGGAGATCAAAAATATTGTGCTACTGAGCAATGTGTCAGCTTAAGCTTGTAGGTGATAGAAGGGATAGAGTGAGAAGTAACGAGGAAGAAAACCAAAAGTAGAAAGAATAATGCAGTGCATAAAGAGGAAAAGATAGGGAAAAATTCTTAAGTGTTAGAGAGGGGGAGGAATGAACAATGAAAAAGAAAATAAACAAATGTTTTTGTAAATAATGCAGTTCTGACACATCAGGAAAAGGGAAGGTTGCTAATGGAAGTTAAGTCAATGGGGGCAGCTGAGTGAGAGAATCTACTTAAGAGCAGATTCCCACATCCAAAGTTCAGGGAAACTAGTACAGGGTGAAAGGGTCCATATAGAACCTGTGAGTTAGTAATTTGTGGTGATAAGATTCCTCACTGAAAATAGACACAAATGTTCATTATTAGACTGAATAAAAGCATATAATCTCAAAATAACAGAAGACATCTTGAGTAGATTCATAGCCTTACACCAAGTAATGATTAAAGAGAGTAAGTATGATGTATCAGTAAAACTATGTAATCCAGAATTCAGTGAGCACAAGATAGGCTAAATGGAACAAATATTCTTACTGAGTGCAACATAAATCACTTAAATGAAGTATTAAGTAATGGACATTGGTCACATATCTATCATATGCAAATGTAGATGAACACTCTAGGCTTGCATTTTGGACCAACCTTCTCTTTATGCATAGAAATATTAGTGACAGAAATGCAAATAACTGGACCACTAATGGAATGCTAGAAAAAAAAAATACAGCATGGAACAGTTAAGTCTTACAATAGATGAATACACATACTACTAAAAAGTATTCAGATAAAGTTGTTAGCAAACTAAGAAAACATATAAGGATATTTAAATACTTTGCATTAAAAAAGACCATTCACTGAAAAGCAAAATTGTTTATTCATCAATAATCATACACAATAAGAAAGACCGTTTTTGAACTAGAGTACAATACACACACACACACACACACACACACACACACACACACACACTTATGCCCATACATGGTGCCTAGTGGAGGGAAGAATCCAGTTGGCCAGGGTTTTGAAGCAGCCATCAAATTTGAGCATGTTCTGCTCAGCTGTATGTTGTGCCACTGGGTGATCAAGTGTGTTCTTGGCAACAATTTGGCAGTTGACATTCTTCCTGTTTGACATATAGTTTGTACAGCTCTTATTTTGCTATGATTACCATGTTTGAAGCAGATTTGGTAAATGACATGGCTGCTTTCACTGGTGACCCAGCTTCTGATGGGATAGTATAAGCCTGTGACAGGACTGGAGTAGGAGGTGTTGGGTGGTAGGACTGAGCAGGTCTTGCACCTTGATCTACCACAGGGATATGATCCCTGTGGCAAGGGAATGGTGGTGGAAAGTGGTATGGGGATGGACTAGGATGTTGTGTAGACTGGGTGAGTGCCAGAACACCACTTTAGGAGGGTTGGGAAGGATCATGGGTAGGATGTTCATCATTTCAGGGCATGATGAGATGTACTCAAAGCCCTTTTGAAGGATATGGTTCAGTTGTTACAGTCCAGGGGATATTGGGTGATCAGGAGTGATTTCCTTCGTAGCTGATTCTCAGGATATCTCAGTGTGGACTAAGTTTGGAGGCTACTGCCTGCTTTCAAAGGCCTTTGCGAGACCTCCAGCATACTTGGCAAGGGCGTTCTTGTCACTGCAGATACATCATCAACAGGTGGTTAGGCTTTATGAGAGAGATTTTTTGTTGTTGAAAGGATGGCAGCTGTCAGAACACAGGTACTGCTGGTGGTTAGTTGGTTTAATGTAGATGGAGCCATCAGAGTGGTGCAGGTCAAAATCCAGGAAGGTAATGCATGGGGTTGAGGATCAGTTGAAGTGGATGGGAACAGAGGTGTTGAGTTTATGAAGGAATGTGGATAGGGTGTCTTGGCCCTGCATCCAGATAATGAATATATCATCAATGACTCTGAACCAGACTAGGGGTAGGGTGTTTTGGGAGGCTAGGTAGGTTTCCTCTAGATAGCCCATAAACAGGATGGCATAGGAAGGTGCCACACAGCTACTCATGGCAGCAGATTTTTTTGCATACCTTCCTTTCAAAGGAAAAGTAGCTGTGAGTCAGAATATAGCTGGTAAGTTGTATAAGGAAGAAGGTCATTGGTTTGGAGTCTGAAGGACACTGGGAGATGCACTGTTCAACAGTGGCATGACCATGGGCATGAGGGATACTGTGTATAGGGAGGTGGCATCAACAGTGATGAGTCAGGATCCATGCTGTATTGTGCAGTTCTTCTGATAACAACCTAACACCTTCATTCATCTATTTCCTGCACCATTTTCCATTTCTTAATGCTGTCTCTACCCCAAAGGACCTTTGCTCAATCAGTATGCATCAGTTCAGAAGTGTATCTCTACCCTTGACTAACACCCTACTCTTTAAATGCTGTTTAACTCATGTAAATCCCCCCCATAATAGCCTAACCATAAAAATCCCCTTCTCTGGATCCCACCTTCCTTTCGTAATGACCTTCACCTTTCCAGATTCCGCTAGTACCTACGCCTCACAAACCTGGTACTGCAGAAACATCTCTTCACATCTGAGGCATCACAGAACCACCTCTACTGCCTCCTCTGGATACTTGTACTGTACAGGCACAAACATTTCTGAAATAGAAACCCTTGTGCTACCGCATGTGGAGGATCATTCCAGACACCATATTCATAAATTGTCCAACCTGCTGATGTCCTACTACTATCTTGTGGCATCACTATCCAACAGTTCCCCTCATCAACACCTCTAATCAACCCAGACTCTGCCTAGCTGATCTCTTCCATTTGCCACATTGTCCAGAAGTCCCCCCCAATACACCATAAAACCCAGAACTGAAGCAAACCCAAAACACAGTTGTTTATATTACCATCAAAACCCTCAGGCCCAATGAAGTTTCAGTCCTATCCAAAGGTCTCATCTTAAGCCTCAAGCTCAAGCTTAACCAAGCTGAACTTGTCAAAGACCTACCCTCTTTCTCCTGGCCCTTACAGTGGAAATACTTCTTTGCCACCAGTTACTGTACCAAAAGCTAACCTAATCCCAACATTGAACCTTAGCTCTTCCACTTGAGACCACAATCCAATGTCATCCTACATACCTCCCACCTAACACACCCATATGAGCTTTCAACAATTTCTTACTTCTGATTTGGTCACACTGTGCTTCCCCAAATCCTTTCCTTAGAACACTAACCTTTCAGTAGTAAAAGGACAGCCATACACAAACTGAAAACAGATCCTGGTAATGATTCACAGTGCCTACCTGACAGAACGCTTCCACCAACTGTTTGACTCCTCTACCTACAATCTCTGCATTAGTGATCCCAACCCAGAAGTCCAACGCAACCTACTGAAATCCATAGGCTGTTCCCCGAACCTCTCCCCTGAGCCCACCTCCATTCACACCCCAACAATAACCCACACACCCACCTTCTACATGCTCGCCAAAATCCACAAACCCAACAGTCCTGGAAGTCCCATTGGAACTGGCTATTAATCATTTACTTCACGAGCTTTCCACTATCCCCACCCTTTTACCTCCTGGATTCTTACTCATCACTGTTGAGGGCACATCCCTATACACCAACATCCCTCATGCCCATAGCCTTGCTACTATCAAACACTGCACCTTCCAATGTCCATCAGAGTTCAAACCCACCACCTTTCTCCTTATACACCTTACCAACTATATCCTGACTTACAGCTACAAACAAATTTGGGGCACTGCCACGGGTGCCCATATTTCACCCTCCTATGCCACTGTGCCAACCACCCTATTAGTCTTCTGGAGGAAACCTTCTAGGCCTCTGAAAACTGCCAACACCTACTCTGGTTCAGATTCATTGATAATATCTTCATGATCTGAACTCAGGGCCAAGACACCCTATCCACATTCCTTCACAACCTCAAAATCTTCTCTCCCATCCACTTCACCTGGTCCTCCTCTAGTCAACCTTTCTGGATACTGACCTCTGCCTCTCTGATTGCACCGTCCACACCTCTGTCCACATTAAACCCACTAACCACCCACTGTACCTGCAGCTTGATTGCTGCCAGCCCTTCAAAATAAAAACTCCGTGCCATACAGGCTAGCCAACCATGGATATTCTATCTGTAGTGACAATAGCTCCCGTGCCCAGTTTTCTGAAGGTGTCATTAAGGCCTTCACAGACAGGCACTACCCTCTGAACTAGTCCACAAACAGATTTCCTGTGTCATATCCACACATACCCCCAGTCCTACCATTATCCCCAAGAATCAGCTTCAAGGAGCTCCCCACTCTTCACCCAATATTGCCTTGGACTGAAACAACTGAACCTCACCCTTTGTCAGGGCTGTGAGTATCTCTCAGCTCGCCCTGAAATGAGGGACATGCTACCCAAGATACTTCTCATCCTTCTTAAAGCAGTTTTCTGTCACCCAACCAACCTACACAACATCTTCATCCATCGCTATGCCACTCCCACTACCAACTGCTTGCCATAGGGACCATATTGCTGTGGTAGAACAAGGTGCAAGACCTGCACAATCTATCCACCCAGCTCCTCCCGTTCCAGTCCTGTCATAGGCTTATCCTCATCCATCAGAGACTGGGTCACCTGTGAAAGCAACCATGTCATATACCAACTCTGCTGCAAACACTGCACAAACCAGCTGTCCACAAGGATTAAGGGCCACTGCTAAACTGTTGCCAAGAACAAACTTGATCACCAAGTGGCACAAGTTGTGGCTGAGACGTTATGGTCAATTTCACTGGCTGCTCCTCAACCCGGGCCATCTGGATCCTTAATTCCACCACCAGCTTCTCTGAACTGTGCGGATGAGGGTTATCCTTGCAACACATCCTCTGCTCCTTTAATCACCATGGCCTCAATCTCCAGTAACCTACTGTCACTGCACCATCTACCCAACTGTTTCTCATTCCTCTGCCCAGTCACCCAATTCCAATTCGCGTCCTCACATCATCTTCAGCATGCACTGCTCCCCAACTTCTCTGACAACTATGTATCACATACCCAGCCCATATACCTGCCACCCCTCCTTCCTAGCTGGCAAACCAGCCACTAGACATCCACCCACA
Source organism: Schistocerca serialis cubense (assembly GCF_023864345.2). Lineage (NCBI taxonomy): Eukaryota > Metazoa > Arthropoda > Insecta > Orthoptera > Acrididae > Schistocerca > Schistocerca serialis. The sequence goes on along the minus strand of NC_064641.1, from coordinate 353,876,871 downwards.
ATCGCTCTCTCTGCCTCTCGCTTCTCTGTCCCTCTACCCACTCCATCCAACACTACACCCATCACAACCCTTGCCGAAAAGCCGGGGAAAACATTGTTTTGGCTTATAACAATAAGAAAACTTTTCATCCCACAGAAATAGTAAACATTTTCAAAAATTGTTATACTTTGCACAGCAGAGATTCAGCACGAAAACACTCCACCAAAAAGATGCAACCAGACAGAAACAAAGATGTCATACAAAGCTCAATGTTTATTACTAAAATAACCAAATAAAATGTATTAAAAGCTATCAAGGAACCAAATAAAATACTCACCTAGCATTGATGGTATATGCAGCCTGGTCCAAAAGAAATGGTTACTGAAGTTAATTGAACCCTTACACATCTCCAGTCACAATTTTTCTGCAAGTGCTGAAAACATAAAAAATCATACAAATCATACCCATTCACAAAGTCTGGGCTTCTCCTACAGTTTTTACACTCTGCAGCTTCCTCTAGTACCATTGGATCTTATTCCCTGGTGTCTTAACATATGTCCTATCATCCTGTCACACGTTTTTGTTAGTGTTTTCTGTATATTCCTTTCTCATTCCTTAACTTATCAGCCCAGCTAATTTTCAACTTCCTTCTATAGCACCATACGTCAAACACTTTGATCCTCTTCTTAAGTGTTCCTACTGTCCTTGATTCACTATCACACAGTGCTATAATCCAAATGTATATTATCAGAAATTTCTTCCTCAAATTAAGCCCAATGTTTGATACTGGTAGACTTATTTTGGCCAGCAATTGTCTCTTCACCTGTGATATTCTGCTTTTTATGTTCTTCTTGCTTTGTCTGTGAGGTGTTATTTTGCTTCAATTCCTACACTTTGTCTACCTATTGGTCACCAATTTTGGCATTAAATTCATCACTAATCTCTTTTCTGCTACACCTCATTACTTTGATCTTTACTTGTCTTACTCATAATCATTGATCTGTTCATTCCTTTCAACAGTTCCTCCAATTTTTCTGCCCTTTCAATGGGAATAACAATGGCATTAACGAATCTTATTATTGTTATTCTTCCAACCCAAGTTTTAATCCCACTTATGAACCTTTCTTGTTTGATGTAAAATGCTGCACCCCCATCTTACACCTTCTTAATCTGAGCACTTTGTTCTTGGTTTCCCATTTTTATTCTTCTCTCTTGAGTTTTGTATGTATTCTATATTACCCATCTTTCCCTGTAGCTTACTTATAATTTTCTTAAGAATTTCAAATACCTTGCACAACTTTACATTATTGATCACTTTTCCAGGTCAACAATTCCAATGAATGTCTTTTCATATTTCATAAGCCAAATGGTTATCATCTATCAGATCCTCAGTTTTATTTTCCATTCTTCTGTGCAGTAAATGAGTGAGGTGGTGCAGTGGTTAGTACACAGGACTCACATTCAGGAGGAATAAGGTTCAAATCTGCATCCAATCATCCTGGTTTAGGTTGTCCTTGATTTCCCAAATTGCTCCAGACAAATGCTGGAATTGTTCCTTTGAAAGGGCATGGCTGATTTCCTCTCCCATCCTTGAAACATTCTGAGCATGTGCTCTGATGAATTTGTTGTCAACAGGATGTCAAACTTAAATCTTCCATACTTCCTATCATTCCATACATTATTCATGTCAGCAACTTGGATACATGAGATGTTAAGCTGATTGTGCAGTAGTTCACCTACTTATCTGCCCTTACTATCATTTGGATTGTGTTTAAGATATTTTTCTGCTAGTCTGATGCTATGTCTCAAGTCTCATAGATTCTACATGTCAACTAGAATGGTTGTTTGATTGCCATTTCCTCCAATTTTTTTAGAAATTCTAATGGAATGTTATTTATCCCTTCTGCCTTATCTGATTACAAGTCTGCCACAGCTCTGTTATACACTGATTCTGATGTGGCATTCCCTGCATCTTCCTTGGCTACTTCCATTTCTTCTTATATTCTTATATTACACCAGACAGTTCCTCCCCATTGTAGAGGTGTTCATTGTACTTCTTCCATCTGTCTACTCTCTCCTCTGCATATAATGATGTGGTTCCCATTGCACTTTTTATGTTGATGGCCTTGCTTTTAATTTCACTAAGCATTGTTCTGACTTTTCTATATACTGAGTCAGTCCTTTGATGATGATTTCTTTTTTGACTTCACATCTTTCCTGCAGCCATTTCATCATAACTTTCCTACATTTCCTCTTTATTTCATACCTAAGTGGCTTGTATTTTTGTATTCCTGTCTTTCCTTGACCAGTTTTGTGGTTCCTTCTTTTGTTTGTCAGTTGATGTATTTCTTCTGTTACCAAAGATTTCTTTGCAGCTACCTTCCAAGAACCTGTCTTCATCTGTACAAATTCTGTGATGGCCCTTTTATACATTTCCATTCCCCTTCAACTGAATTGTTTACGTGGTATTCATTGTCACAGTATGTACTGCCATAGAGAACTTCAAACACACCTTATTGTTCCTCTTTACTTCAGTATCCCACTTCTTTGTACTTCAGTATCCCACTTCTTTCCACATTGATTCTTCTGAACAAATCTCCTGGACTTCAGTCCACTCTTAATCACTGATTATTTTTCCTAATACATGCATTCAAGGAAGTAGTAGAATTACACTTTCTCTAAAAAATTGTCTGCGTGACATTCTTTGGTTTACTTCTAACCTTATCCTACAGTCTGAAAGATTTCTCATGTGCTTCACAGTTTCATCAAAATACTACTCCGTATTTCAGTCTGAGTGAGCATATGCAAAATGTATAATCCCAAGAGTATTATGTGAGATACAGTCCCTTAATGTTTTTATAATGAGACATGTCTTGTTCAATTTTCTTTCATATAATCTGCATGTATAGCCCTTTCTTGTTCTGTTGTATCCATATGCCAAGAAAATTTGTTCTTTTTGGCTTGATAATTGCTTGTCCATTTAGTACAATATTGAATTAGCTGGTGTCCTATTCTGTGTGGTAAATACATTAATAGCAATAGTTTATTCCAATTTTATAAATAAATTGTTTGCTTCAAAGAAATCTACTACTTCTCAATTGTAGTTTTAATGTTTTCTTCTGGTATTTCTTCTGAATTTCCTGTTCTTAAGATGATTGTTATAAGAGTCAAGGGGCACAAAAAGGAAGCAGTGGTTGAGAAGGGAATGAGACAGGGTTGTAGCCTATCCCCATTGTTATTCAATCCGTATATTGAGCAAACAGGAAAGGAAACAAAAGAAAAATTGGGAGTAGGAATTAAAGTCCAGGGAAAACAAATAAAAACTTCTAGGTTTGCTGATGACATTATAATTCCATCAGAGATAGCAGAGGACTTGGAAGAGCAGTTGAATGCAATGGACAGTGTCCTCAAAAGAGGATATAAGATGAACATCAACAAAAGCAAATCAAGAAGAAATTAAATTAGGTGAAGCTGAGCGAATTAGTTTGGGGAATGAGACACTTAAAGTAGTGATGAGTTTTGCTATTTGGGAAGCAAAATAACTGATGGCAGTCAAAGTAGGGAGGATATAAAACATAGACTGGCAATAGCAAGAAAATCGTTTCTGAAGCAGAGAAATTTGTTAACACCGAGCGTAGATTTAAGCGTCAGGAAGCTTTTTCTGAAAGTATTTGTATGAATGTAGCCATATATGGAAGTGAAACAAGGATGATAAACAGTTTAGACAAGAGGAGAATAGAACCTTTTGAAATGTGGTGTTACAGAAGAATGCTCAAGATTAGATGGGTAGATCACATAACTAACGAGGAAGAATAGAAAAGAGAGATTTGTGGCACAACCTAACTAGAAGAAGGGGTCAGTTGGTAAGACTTATTCTGAGGCATCAAGGAATCACAAATTTAGTACTGGAGGGAAGCATTGGAGGTAAAACCCATAGAGGGAGGCCAAGAGATGAATATAGTAAGCAGATTCAGAAGGATGTAGCTTGCAGTAGTTACTCAGTGATGAAGATGATGGAGTAACATGGAGAGCTGCATCAAACCAGTCTTTGGACTGAAGACCTCAACAACAACAACAAGATGATGGTCTCATCAGCAATTGTGTATATTTTTATTGTTACTGTCATTTGTTTTTCAATCATTTAACATGCAATAAAAACAAGATTGGTCCCAATGGGCCCTTGTGGCTCACTGTCTCTGATTGCTGATAAATCTAATTGATAGGTATTAACTGTGTCATTTTCTTTGTGTGTTATCCCTGTGATTTTTTTTTTTTTTTTGGGGGGGGGGAGGCAGGATTAAATCTAGTCGCATGCTGCACCTCAGTGTCTAACTTCTCAATCTGTTGTAGTAGCATATCATGGCTGATTGTATCAAATGCCTGTGGTAAGTCTAGGAATATGCTTTAAACATGTTCATATATATCTATTCCCTGTAATGCTTTGTACAGAAAAGAAAATATCACTGTTTCAGTTGAATTGTCTCTTCTGAATCCATGTTGGAATTTTGTTAATGTGTTATATTTAATTAATAAATCAGGAAGGCTGTAAAACTTTTTCAGTTTTTTTTTTTTTTTTTTTTTTTTTTTTTGGGGGGGGGGTGATTGTCACCACTTCACAGCTGCCTTTTTTATGAAGTAGTTTCACTTTTGATAATCTAGAAAGTTGCCAACAGATAAGGGCAGATTTATAAAACAAATCCATTGTTATGATATTTTTTATAAACAAATCTGAAATGTCATCTACTCCTGCAGTGTGTTCAGCTTTTAGTAGCTTCATTTCTAGCTGTATTTTCTGTATGTCAGTTGTCATGAGAAATACTATCTTATGTAGCTACTTCATGTTCCACCTTATATGTGTGTAATTTTTATGAATGATATTTTACTCAAGAAGCTTTTCGCCATTATAATTAAATAAACAAAAAATAAAAATTAAAAATTAATCAGTTTTATCAGATACATCTGTTGGGTTGCAATTTTTCATTCAGCTATCTTTCAACAAAGTTGTATGAATATGTCATTTTCCAACAATCTGCCAGTTTTTTATTACTCTTCTGAGTATTGCTTTACACTTACAAAAATTTTTGTCAAATTGAGATTTTGTACTGCTTATTTCAGAAATACTGTAGAGGAACTGTTTCTAAGCATCTGATTTTCTTACACCTGAAAGGATACAGCTCTTTCTGTAGGTTTCTAGTTTTAAGTGAAAAGTATGTATCAAAATATTGTTTGTGTTTGAATACATCAAATTTAGCAGATATGCTTCATGGACTATTAATTTGCTCCCTTGACTCTTCATTTAAATATGGCCTAAATCCTTTAAATTCCTGACCACTGTAATATCTACTTTTGTACATTGTTGGTTTCCTATATTGGGTGTTATTACTTTCCTATTGGAAACTTATACTCTGGTCATAATGGTCCCCCACTCCTGTCTTAAGTGTTTCTGAAGTGTATTGATGTTGATTAGCACTAATCATTATTTTATCTATAATTGAGTTAGCATCAGTATTTTCTCATTTAGGGGAATGTATTCTAATTTTTATGTTGCAAGACACTACATATTCATCATCTAAGTGCTTCCACTGTGTCATGTGCTAAAGTCTCACAAATGTGTATAGTTTGCTTATTTTTTACATGTTTCATTAATGTATCTTCTGTGAGTTGTAGAAAATTCCTTACGTCTCCATCAGTAGACCTGTAAAAGCATGATACAGTTATTCTGATTATTGGTATTTCTGTAGATCATACTTGAAAATCTTTTTCAAATATTCAGTTTGTAGCACAATGAAATTGCTTACTGCAAGTGCAGTCTGCCAATTCACAGCACAGAAACATGCAACAGAAAACAGTATTCACACTACCTTTCTAACTTTTGCTCTTTCTCTTGTAAAGTACATACATACACAATCACACAGGCACACACATGCACATTCCTGCGGTCACAGTAAGACTAATTATTGATTATTGAGGACAGTAGGCTAGGCAGATGGAGCTACAAAGAGGGTATGGAAGAATGCACAAAGCAAGGATTGGGCAACAGGATAGTGTGTAGTACATCTTTCAGCAGATGACACAGTAGCTGTGCAAGATGAAAAGAGCTGAGAGGTAGAGCATATGAGAGACAGAGAGAGGGGGCCAGGAAGGGAGAGGAGGAAATGAGAGGAAAGTGGAGATGAAGAGGGAGCAGTTAACGAAGAAAGAAAGAAAGGGAGAGTGGCGGAAAGGGGAAGGGGTTGAGGGAGAGAGAATGCTTACATGGAGGGAGGGAATGGTGTGAACAGAAGGGAGAAAGGGAAGATAAGTTGAGACAGTGGAAAACAGAGTAGTAGAGGACTAGGCCAGGAGGATTACAGGAGTGCAAGATGAACTGGAGAGAGTTAATTCCCACCTGTGTAGTTCAGAGAAACTTGTGGTGGAAGTGAGTATACAAATGGCCTGTGTAGTGAAGCAGCTGTTGAAGTCATTAGTGTTGTGGTGTGCAGTATGTTTGGTTGTTGGATGGTGGAACTCGAGGTTTGCCACAGTCTAATTGTGGCCATTCATACAAGAAGATGGTTTGTCACTCGTTATGCCCAGATAGAATGCAGTACAGTTATTGCAGCATTGCTAATATGGCTTTAATTTGTTTGGTAGGAAATGTCTGTGATTGATCTGCTGTAGGAGGTGGTGGGCAGGTGTATGATGTAGGTCTTGCACCTGGGCCAACCATAAGGCAATGATTCATGGGATCCTGGTTTGGGAGCAGGATTGGAATAGATATGGACAAGGATATTCTATAGATATGGTGGATGGTGGAACACTATGTTGGGTGATGTGTATAGGGTTTTGAGTAAAATATCCCTCATCTGACAGAATGATGACAGATAATTGAAGTCCTGGTGAAGGATGTGGTTGAACTTTTCAAGGCCAGGGTGGTACATGGTCATCAAAGGAGTGCTGGTCCTTGGCTGGTTAGCAAATTTACTGGTATCAAAGGAGGAGATGGCACAAGGGATATGTTTATGAATGAGACAGATTGAGTACCCTGTTGCTGAACATGCTTCACACTACAACACAAATGAGTTCAACAACTGTTTCAGTAAATGGACTATTTGCATGCTCTGTTCCAGCACAAGTGTCTTATAACTAAGCAGGTGGGAATTTGGGAATTCTGTCTCCAGCACATCCTGTGTTTTCGCAACCCCCTGTCCTAAACCTCTGTTAACCTGTCCTCTCTCCCCTCCCGCCTCTCTCTCCCTGTCTCCCCACTCTCCCACTCTCTCCATTTCCACCCCTCTCTCCCTCTCCCTCAGCTCCCTTTTCCACCCTTTCCCTTTCTTCCTTTTCATCTCCACCTTCTTTTCCTTTCCTCCCCTCCCTTATTCCCTTCTTCCTCTCCTTATCACTTATGCATTCTACCCTCTGAACTTCTTTTCTCTTGTTGTGCAGCCACTGAGTCATCTGCCAATGGACCTCCTTGCACTGTGCACTATTCCTTGCTTTCCTACCCCCTCCTCATCTCTATTATTCTCTGCTTGCCTCCCTCCCCCCTCCCTCACCACCATGTGCCCAGGTAACTTCCCTTAGTGACTGATAATCAATAATCAGGCTATTCATGACTGGGAGAGTATGTGTTTGGGTGTCTGTATGGTTGTGTGTGTGAACATGTGTCATTTTACTAGAGGAAGAGCAAATGCTCAAAAGCTAGTATGAGTACTGCTTTCTGCTACATGATTCTGTGTGCCATACATCTTTCTGCCGTAGGTGAGTAGTGGCCCTATTCTTACTTTATGTATTTTTCCATCCAGGAGTATCCATTGCTGTTTTTCTGTTAGTAACAACTTTTTGTTTGGTAGAAGCAGTTAGTCATCAAAAAGTATGTTAACAAGGCTGAGAACTATTGTAGCTTTCCAACAAATTCTTCTTTTTTGGAACTATAGAGTACACATACATATGCATATATAAATAGACCCTCACTCACACACACACACACACACACACACACACACACACACACACACACAGCTACACTGTCCTCGTTAACTATATTGTGCCAGCATTCCAGCTTGCTTGTGGTGTGAGGTTGTGTCAGGTGATGTGGACGAGGGGAGAAAGGAGTGGGGAGCAGGAGGGAGGTGGGGATGAGTGGCTAGTAGGGAAAGGCAGCAGGTTCATGGGACATGAATGTAGTACTGGCATTGATTTCCTCAATCTGGCCACAGGAAGGGATGAGTTGTGCACAGCACATGATTTTATAGAGGAGGGAACTGGGAGAGGGAAATAAAACAGACAAAGGAGAGACAGTGGGGAAGAGAGTGGGAATGCAAGAGTAAAGTTAGGATTCTGTGTTCTGGTCCAGGGATGGAGGTGGTTGTGGGGGAGGGGGCTAGTTGAAGATGCTGCCGGGAGGATTATGGGATAAAAGGATGTGTGCTCTATAACTCTAAGAAAGGTCTATTCTGAAAGCTAGCAATGTTTTCTGCTTGTTCATGTGTCATGTAATGACTCACTACCCATGCTATTTAGTGAGTTTTTACCTTTACTCCTTAAATTATTTACATTCCACCAGGATTTTTCATTAGCATATCTACAGTTACTATTGTATCCTACCTCAATCCCACTGCGTGTGGTCTCAGGCAACCGAAATAACAGGCAGCTTCGGTTCAGTTGCCTGAGACTGCAGTTGTGTGTGTGAATTGTGTTTGCATGAGTGTGTGTGTGTGTATGTGTGTGTGTGTGTGTGTGTGTGTGTGTGGATATGTGTGTCTGTTGCTGAAGAAGGCCTTAATGGCCCAAAGCTATAATTGTGAGAGTCTCTTTGTTGTGCCTATCTGCGACTCAGCATCTCTGCTATATGGTGAGTGGCAACTTTCCTTCTCGTTGTATTATAGGTTGATAGTGTGATAGTTCTCACACTTTTCTGCTGTTAGTATCTTCAGGACTGTGTGGATGATATTTTTCTGTGGTCTGATGGTACATCTCCAGACATAGATTCTACACATCAACTTGAATAGCATTTGGTTGCCACTTCCTCAAACAATTTTAGAAATAATGAAGGGCAGTAGTCAGTTACTTCTATCTTATTTGATGGCAAGTCTTTCAGAACTTGGTTAAACTCTGGTTCCAATACTAGATCCTCTGTGTTCCATGTCAGTTCCCATTTCTTTTTCTATCACATCATCATGGTTCTTCTACATACTCTTTCCACCTGTGTGTTCTCTCCTCTGCACATAATAGTGGAATTCCTCTTGCACTCTTAATGTTGATGACTTTGCTTTTAATTTACTAAAATCCATTTCAACCTTTCTATATTCTGAATTAGCTACTCTGATGACCATTTCCTCTATAACATTTTCTGTGAGACTGTAATCTTGTTATAGTGAGTCTGTGTAAATTTGCATAACTTTTTTCAGATTGATAACTCTAAAAAATTGTTTCACTGTTGTTCATGATCTCAGTGTGATTTTCTCAATGTACCTGAAGGAAAGTAGCTGATAAATCTGATCATATTTCAAGTGCTGTGGTGCTGTAGGTTTCCTATAAGGGTCTTTTTCCTCCTTTGATACCTAAAAGACTGCCATTGACACCATTTTGTCTATTTATTGTGTGCATATTTTGTTTCTTCGTTAGTCCTAGTTAAGAGAGGTATTCAACCAGTGAAGACTGATCATTCAATATTGATTCTATGACCCTGATTTACAGTATGTATTTATGTTAATCTCAAGGGCTGTAGATATTAAACATTAAAAAAGTGATGATTACACTGGTAAAGCAGTGAATCTTAGTAATGTCTTCAGATTACAGATCCATCTGGTAAACACTCCAGTTACATCTTTTTTTTTTTTTAAGAGTTAAATGATTTCTATTGTTTCCTATGCTGTCAGGGTTCTAAATGTATGTCTGGCAAGGCTTTGTAAAGGACAGTCTTTCTTTAGGTGCATCACAGTTTATTTGATTGTCAAATCATCTTCTGCATGCTTAGGAACATCTCTCACCTTTCAGTCATTCAATGTGGCCTTTCTACAGATTCCATTTTATTCAGTCCTCTATATCTGATCATGAGTTGTGTTTTACAATCCCATGTTTGAATTCCCCCAGAGTCTGACAGGCATAATACTACAAGTGTGCTGTCTGTGGCTGCACAGTCTTTAGATTTTTGCTCTCATATGTTTTATAAGAACCCAGTAATGTTTTGTTCGAGACCGCTGCTGCTGAACATCTGTTGGTTTTAAGTCTGAGTTTGTTAGGCAGGAATTGCACTTCAGTTATTCTTAAGCAGTGGTGCATATTAAAATAATTGTTTTCCAGTATTTGACATTCTAGATCTTACACATATTGTGCCTGTGACAGCAACAAGATCAGTCTGAAATTCCTGTAGTGGAAAGTTTGGTGACTTCCTGTTTTATTTTTACGTGAAGTTTGGAAAATACATGGATATGGATTTCAGATCAAAGAATTGACAGTGGCCTGTAAGGTGTCTTTCATTTTATGTGTTCTCCAATGTGCTTGATTTGTATGTCTTTTTTGTGCCTATCTCCACATTAGAAATCACATAATTAGATTTTTACTTACTGTTCTCAGATCCTGATGCTAGTCTTTGAGTAGACTACCACTAGGATCTGAGAACAGTAGGTGAAAATCTAATTATGTGATTTCTAATGTGGAGATAGGCACAGAGAAGACATACAAATCAAGCACGCTGGAGGATAAATAAAATGAAGGGCACCTTGCAGACCACTGTAAATTCTTTGATCTGAAATCTGTATCCATGTATTTTCCAAACTTCACATAAAAGTAAAAAAAGAAGTCACCAAAGAGTTATCCCACTGGTAGTCTCCTCAAATGGTTTCCATAAGTCTTCAACTTTGTGTAACTTTCCTACTATCATTATTAATCTGAGCAAGGATGTCGTACAAAGCAAATATTCTACTGTCAAATGTAGGACAAAGTGGTGAGGTCATTTCAGAGGTAGGATTAAATTTGAGTGCTGAATGTATAACAGTGGTTTTTTTTTTTTTTTTTTTTTTTTTTTTTTTTTTTTTTTTTTTTTTTTTTTTTTTTTTTTTTTTTTTTTTACTTGTAAGGTGGTCAGCAAAATAATTAGATTCCTTTTGATCCTAATGGACAGTTTTCTGAGCAAATATCACTTTTATCTCTGAAATGTGTTTCCTCTGGAGGTTTTCTTTTTTCTTTCTTTTTTTTCCCTGTTGGAATAGAGATTTTGATAACCTCTGTTTATTCCCCATGTCATATTCCTTATCTCACAGAATCTGATGGTTGGAAGAAACTAGAGTGTATGGGTCAGGGCCTGGGATAGTTGTGTTAGTATGTCTCCCAGCATACCTCTGTTTCCAGTCATAAGTAATTGCTGGGACGATCATCATGTCATAATCATGAAGCTACAACTGTATTATTATGCTGGAGAGATCTCTCTTGGCTCCATCACTTTAATCCTTTCAGTACCTATTACATGCAGAGTTAGTGCTAATGTTATGTCTATTACTATTAATATTATTATTGTTATCATTATTTTTATGGTTATTGTTTATCAATATAGTATTGTTTTGGTGTTTTCTGTAAGCAAAAATTATGCGCACAAGTATAGATGAATGGATGTTAACCCTGTTTAGGATGTGCGTAGTTTGGCAGAAAAAGATTTCAAGTTGAAGATCCAGTACCGGGAATTTAGCCCTGAGATGTTACAAGAACTGATCTCCCATTCCTTACGCTGTAGCCAGCATATAAAGTATGATTGCTATAAGGCACCATTGGAGCTACATTCCGCTACATGGTTCCAGTCATCAGCAAACAAACAAATTGTTGACTACATTGGTGATGTAAAGAAAGGAACGTGCCCATGTGCTGGTAACTATGATTAAATCACAATTCAAAGAACTGTATTTTAAATGTTTATAGTAACTTGAAGTTGTAAAAATCTTCATTATGACTGTATTGTGAAAAATGATCACAGTCTGTCTGGCTTTATGTACCATAAATTCAGTGCATTTGTTTACTTTGCAGTGAACAAAACTTGTATTGATCCAAAACAATCCTGTAACTGTGATGCAAACGAAGCACGATGGCATACAGATGAGGGTCTCTATACATCTCCTAATACATTAGGAATCACTGACATGATATTCCTACAACAAAAGGAGCTGGTTCATGATTCACAAGGTCGCATAACTCTTGGACCTCTGGAATGTGTTGAAACGAGTAAGGCATAATATTTATTTTAGTGCTTACCAACACTGTAAGGTTTTAAGCTACTTTTAAATAGCATTTAATCCATTTTATTTCCTATATTGAAGTACATAATTTATAAAAAAAAACCTATTGCTTGCTTTATTTGGTGCACCGATTGTCAATTTGAGTTTTTGTTGCCTTGGGCAATAATTTTCCTTTTGTCGTGTTGTGTGGTGAGTTGATTGTAATTTTCCCTCACTGTCATAATATGATACACTTGGTCCAGTCACATTAATGTGACTACCAATTATGTTTGATGTCAATGAGCAATAACCACTCACAGACGGCAGGTGGCAGCACTAGCAGTGGAGGACATATAAAGCTTGTTGGCGGGATGCAGAAAACAGTGCAGTCTTTGGCATAATGCAGAGACAGAGCAATTTATTTGATGTACAAAGAGGTATGATCATTGGCTTTCAGGCCAAGAGTGGAATCATTTATGAAATGGCTAACTTTATAAACCATTCACAACTGTTGTGGTTGAAGTATAACATGTACAGCAAAATGGCACTACCAAAAACCAGCGCCAAGGCAGCTGTGGAGCCCGTGTTCCATAGATGACAGGGGTGAATGAAGGCATGTACAGGTGACAGGAAGACATGTACAGGTGAATAGACATGCGACTATTGAGCAACTGATCCTCCAGATGAACCAAGGGGCTTCCAACAGCATCTCCCCAATGACTGTTCAGTGAACATTGCTGCGTATGGGCCTCCACACCAGGCATCTGCTTCATGCACAAATGGTGACTATTGTACACTGGTTACAGAGTGTGGAATTTGCATGCCAGTACTGCAACTGAACCTCCACTGATGGGTGATGGATGACATTTTCAGATAAATCACATTTTATGCTCTATTGGGCATTGGCATGTACAGCGTGAAATGTCTGTAAGAAAACTACCTGTTACAATCGTTGGAAGCTTCCAAGTCAGAGGCCATTCCCTCAGTTATCTCGTCATTCTGGAAACCACAAAGGATCAACACAAATATGCATCTATCCTTGGGGCCCATGTCCACCCTATGTGCAATCTGTTTTTCTCGGCACGATGGCATCTACCAGCAGGACAATGCTATGTATCACACAGATCATAGTGTATGTGTGTTGTTTTGAAGAGCACCAGGATGAGTTTACCATACTCCTCTGGCCACCAAACTCCCCAGATTTAAATCTGATCAAGAATCTATGGGACACCTCAAGTGGGCTGTTCATACCATGTATCCTCAGCTGAGAAACGTAGTGCAGCTAGCAATGGCACTGGAGTGAGCATGGCTCCACGACGTTGTTGGTACCTTCCAGAGCCTCAGACTCTCTTTCTGCATGTCTTGAAGTGGTCTCCACTACAGGAGGTGGCCATTCAGGCTTTCAAAATGTGGTCACATTAATGTGACTGTACAGGACTGTCTGGGTGGCATTCTTGCTAGATATCTCACTGTTCTTTCTTGAATCATGAATATTCTTCCTAAGTAGCCAGCTTGTGCAGCTTGTAATGCTTTTTTACTCTAACTGTTCATGAGGATAAAAAGTATACAAAAATTAACTGTAACTGTAGTTTACTCAAGAAAATTTATGAGTATTTTATACAATGTAATTTAAATTTTTTGAAAAGCAGTAAAAACACACATTTTATACATAGCTTCATGCCTGAGTCGTTTCATTAATTGTTGAACATAGTCCATTATTTTCAGAAAATTCTTGGGTTGGTTTGTTATCTTTGCAAACTTCATGTGGCTCATGTTTTCGTTAAATCAGACATCTCATTAACATTTCTAGTGTTTATTCCCATTACACTCTGTTCACAACTCCTCACATCATGCTGCCATAGAAACTGTTCACATGTTCTAATGTTTTGCCATTGTGTCCAACCAGCAACACCCTTCTTACTTTTTGCTTGCCAAGCTAAAGCACTTTATGCCTCCTGACACTGAGTCAAAGATAGTAAATCACAAAGTAAATAAATTACAAACAATACTGGTTGCTTTTAAGATTTGAACATTAATATTGTAAAATAAAACAATTTGAAATGTTCTTATTGTATATTGTAACTAGGAAAGATAAATAACAAATTTACTAGGTGTTAGTTTTTTTTAATGCATGATTGATAATGCTATCCCTACTTCAGAAGTAAATCAATAATTATTTCCTGCATACATAAATGACAAATTGAACTTATTGATATCATATCAAGACATGAAATGAAAAGACCGACACCTGCTGAAATGAACTTTCATTTTACAACTTCCACATAGCTGTAATCAATAGGGCAAACATGAAAATATAAGTTCATAGTACATCTTGTTCAGAAGTTTCTCATTAATAACTTTTGTTGTTGCACAGATCAGGAAGAGCTGTGCACTTATCTTTTTACACTGTATCTAGTCTGATGGGCCAAGACATTATGACCCTGTCCACCATGAGACTTAATGTGGTCACATGACACAGTAAGGAAAGTAAATAAACAGAGCAGAGATGAATGGGGGATCAGTCCAGCAATGACATAAATGACTTTGAAAAAGGCCAGATTGTTATGGCCTGGTACCTGGGAATGAGCATGTCAAAAATGGTGAAGCTGGTAGTTGTCAATGTGCTACTCTAATAAGCATTTATGGAATGTGGTTGAAGGACAGTGAAACCATAAGTGGGTAACAATCAACCAATCAATCTCTTTGTTCATCCATTAACAATATACATTGTATGGATGTAGTCAATTACAATATATTTTCTTATCTTCAATTTGTTTCAAAAACTTGGATAATAAATATAAATATCGCCGTCATGTCTCGGCACTAAGGGCCCCCTGCATCTGCTTTTGATGTGAGCAACAATCTTGGCAGGAGTGGGTAGTAGGGGTACAGAAGAGCTGTGGAGCAAGGAGGTGAAGGGATAGCAGGATAGGATTAGAAGAAGATGCTAGTGCTGCCAATGGGAGTGTGCAGGGATGTGACAGGGATGGATAGTGGGCTGCTTGGAGGATCATCAGGAGGCTGCTCTAGGAGGGGGAAGATTGGGGGTAGAGGCAGCAAGTGGATGAGGGCAAGGAGAGAAGTAGAGGAGGTGAAAGGATTATGCAGGTGTGCTGGTGGGACAGAAGGCACATGTGGGGCTGGAATGGGAGCAAGGAAGAGTTTAGAGGTAGGTGGAGGACAGGGACCAGTGGAGGCTGAGGACAGGGGATTACAGAAATGAAAGATAGGTTGCAGGATGAGTTCCTACCTGTGCAATACAGGAAGGCAGATGTTGATGGGAAGAATCCAGGTGGTGCAAGCTGTGAAGCAGTAAATGCTAAGCACATCTTGTTGCGCAACGTGTGACCACAATATTGTGGTGGCCATTCATGTAGGCAGATAGCTTCTTAGTGGCCATGTCCACACGGAATGAGCACAGTGTTTGCAACTAAGTTGGTGGATAACATGACTGCTTTCACAGGTGGCCCTGGCTCTGATTGGGTAAGAGATGCCTGTGACAGGACCGGAGTACAGGGTGTCAATTATTGAACTGTACGAAAAATCGTCATAACTTCTGAACAGTTTGTGTTAGGATGTTCAAACAGCACGGTTGGCCACAGGGCATGATGGGAATAGTATGGTTTGGTTTAGCAATGTAGCCCATTTTCATTTGGATCGGTTCATCAATAAGCAAAATTGGCTTGTTAGAGGGACTGAGAATCCACATTTCATGATCGAGAAATATAATCACTCTAGTTGGTGACTGTGTGGTGTGCAATCTCCAGTCACAAAATAACTGGTGCAATATTCCTTGACAGCACGGTGACTACTGAATGATACATGGAGGTTTTGGAAGATGATTTTATCACCATTATCCAAAGTCAACCTGATTTCAACAAGATGTGGTTCATGCAAGACCGAGCTCGATGCCATCATGATGTCATGGAGGAGCACTTCCGGGACTGCATTCTGGCACTGGGGTACCCAGAGGCCACTGGCATGGGCATCGAGTGACTGCCATATTCTCTGGATCTGAACACATGTGACTGTTTTTTGTGAGCTATATTAAAGACAAGGCGTACAGCAATAACCCTAAAACCATTGTTGAGCTGAAAACAATCATTCAGGATGTCATCGACAGCATCAATGTTCCAACACTTCAGCGGGTCATGCAGAATTCCACATTTGTCTGCACCACATCATCGCCAACGATGGTGGGCATATTGAACATGTCACAATCTAAATCCAAATATCTGTAGTGACATTTACATGTTAAATACAATGTGTGCACACCATAGTTTGTAACTAATTTACATTATTTTCATGTAGTTGAATAACTGTCACCCTGTATTCGGTAGTGTGAGAATCTATGCACAAAGTCCTGCATCTAGATCTATTCCAGGGATACGACCCCTGGAGCAACGGGTTGGGAGCAGGGGTGGAATAGGAACAGACAAGAATATTGTGTAGGTTTACCTGGACATTACACGGCCATTATCAAGTGTGCAGTCACATCCAGAGCTGTGTGTCAGTTATGAGGGAACAAATGAATGCTGAGGAACTCCCTTCAGTGTATAAGACAATGTTTAAGAAAATCTTTCTTTTACTAACTTTTGATCTGTGTGCCTGCCTATGGTCAGCAGACTTGAGCTTTCAGTAACCTGACATTGGACATATAGCTCCTAGAAATCTTTGCCTCACAGAAATTAAGATTGATTAAAGCCCTTATGCCTAAAGTTTACTCCAAACTGCAATAAGAAGACCAGGTATTTGTATAACGGGTTTATTAACCAAAAGTTGGTGCCAGCTAATCTTGCTTTGGCATGGTCACCTAAGTGACTTAAAGTGTCATTGATTATTTTTCAATACTAGCTCATAACAAATGACTCTGAATTATCTTCTGTAAATATGTTATCTATAGTAGGGGCCCCTCTGGTCACGGTTGTACAGCAGCCTGAAACCATGGAGCTGCAAAATTCACACACCTACTTGTCACTGCTATCTTGGCCACATGCCCTTGTTGCTCCAATGCGCAGGGCCCTTTGAAACACCATCCAAACAAACTACCAACAGTAACTGTTCTGATATAAAATAATCCTACAGTTAGTTACTCAAACTAACTCTGAACACTAATTCTTCAATACTCATCAGCTGAAAATACGGCTCCTGTTAAGACTGAGCAGTAGATAATAGTCTAGGGGCTGAAACTGGTTAAATAAGTGTTAACATTTTTATGAAACAGGAGATTCCATTTAATAAAATTCAGTATATTTATTTACTCATAATTTGCACAAAATTGTGTGTACATCAGCAATGAGCTGGATCAGTCAGAAGTATCACGCAAAATTTAATTCATAAAAATGATAACTGAAAAGTTTAAGCTGTTTTAATAATTGAAGTCAATGTTTCCCACCTTTTTAACATCGCGCAACAGTTCTACACTTGTTTTTTGCATCAGGAACTACCTTTTCAGTGTACTGTATTAATTAAAAATTCCATAAGGCCTCTTATTCCTGACCAGTTCTTTAGTAGTGCAATGGTATGCATCAATCTGTTTATGACTGAGAAATACAAAGTGTAAGTACTGCAAATAATGTTGTAAGTCTTGCAAGAAAAATTCGCATTCAGATTACCAGTATGTGATTTTTGTTCATAAATATGAATTTATTGTACCAAGTAGCAGTGGAAGAATCCATTAGTACGTAGCAAACTATATTTCCAAAATACAGTTTCTTTTCAGCTGATCTGAATATAAAACATATGGTATAAACATTTTTAGATATTTGAGCAAAATTTTTCATCTCAACTGCTTTACATTGCACATATTTACTGTCCATTTTATAAAAATGCGTTTTTCATTTATGGCATTATTATAGGAAAGTAATTCTTTAGCAAGTTCATATTGATTCTTAACAAATTAAAGTATTGATACCCCCTAAAATGTGAATGAGATAAAAGCATTGAGAAATATGATGTATCTGTGTCTTATGTATGTTTTATGACTCTTTCTTCATCACTTTGTTGTGCTATGAGATAAAAACGTTTTTTTAGATGACATTGCCTTTCAACAAACAGATGGTTGACAGTTTGGGAAGTTTACAGTTTTGTGCTTGACTTCATGTCAGTAGTTAACAATTTCACATTTATAACATGAAACATTACTACCATGTACACTGTCTCAAAAATTATGGTTGCTTCTCTACATGTGTTCCTTTGTACATTTCAGATACTCAAAAATATGTAGTAACTTTTACATCAAGTCAATCGTACATTGAAGTACCTGGATGGAGGAAGGGTGATATTTCATTTAGCTTCCGAACTACAGGAGAAAAGGCTATACTACTGTACCAGCCACCAATAAGACCAAATCATCCCTCCTTCATGGTTGCACTGACAGATGGTAAGCAAAATATCAAAGATGTTATGGTGCTATTTCTCTGTAAGAAGCCTATGAAAGAGTATAACATTTTGCAGCTGTTAGTCACAGTTTTCAATATTTCTTTTGTTTGCAGATTTCACTTTGACATTTAATTTCACACTCAATAATGGAAGTTCCAAAGTAATGGAAATAAAATCAGGCAGAAAACTAAATGGAGGAGAGTGGCAGAAAATTTGGATTGACTATAATGAACATCATGTTCGATTCATGATCAATACAGAGACAAAAATGGTGGATCTAGCACCAGATGAAGAATTTGGGCCCTTTGAAGGAAGTATGTTTATAGGAGGAGCAC
This sequence comes from Schistocerca serialis cubense, assembly GCF_023864345.2. Classification (NCBI taxonomy): domain Eukaryota; kingdom Metazoa; phylum Arthropoda; class Insecta; order Orthoptera; family Acrididae; genus Schistocerca; species Schistocerca serialis. The sequence continues at coordinate 353,857,988 of NC_064641.1, read as the reverse complement.
CGGAGTAAGTTTTCAAGACTTTTTAAGTGTAAATAAATTTAATATCTTCATTATAATTTTGTGTCACAGGATCTCTTCAACTCTTTTCTCAATTTAAGTTTACTTATTGGACAAAAAGTAATTTTTCATTATTGCAAATTTAAAATTTCTTAAATCCCATAAAGTTAAGTTGAAAGCAGCAGTTAGAGCTAAAATTACATGAAATATTGTTCTTCTGTTTTATAAATGTTGAAAGGATTACTGTAATAGTTTTAATGGTAACTAGGCTCTGGTCCACAATTCCAAGAGAGCTTCAACAATGTTCAACCATTAGGAATGGTGGAAAGCCATCATTTTTTGTTTTCAGTAAAGTATTCAACACTATCAGCAAGTAGATTGCAATGGAAATCTTTTTTTTATTATTATTTAAACAAATTTTTAAATGTGAATCATCAATTATCAATCACAACATATTTAATTCGTACATCAAAAGATGTTCAGATTATTCAGATTACTCACAATATTTGAATGTACACATTGCTGAGAATTTAAATTGGAAGAAAAACAAACACTTTTTAGACTTCAAATCGGTTCAGCCACTTTTGCACTTTGTGTTGCTGCAGACATTGGAGAGAAACAAAGAAGGAAGCCAACATACTATTACTTTGCTTATTTTCATTTAGTAGTGTCATGGGGAACAGCAACCAGAGAATCTTATATTTAAGAAAGAAACTCTTCATTCCATGAAAGCATGCAATAACAAAATATTTGGTGCTCACCCTCAATCATGTGGTAGACTATTGTTTAAAGTGTTAGATATTTTAAGGACAGTCTCATAGTAGATACTGAATCTCATAAAATTTGTTATAGATAATCCATTAGAGTTTTAAGGAATAATGCCACTCATAATTACAACATAAGAAGAAAAAATTGGCCTTCATTATTCTCCATGCAAACTGACTTTAGTTCAGAAATGGGTAAATAATGCTGCTATAGTAATCTTTGATAACATACCCTATGATATTAAATGCCTGACATAGAAAATCTAAATTTAAAAGTAAGCTGGGAAGTACATTCCATTCTATTGAAGAATTTTTGTTTGGAATCTTTAAATTTCTTTAGTGCAAAAGTGTTGCATTCTTACTTGTGTTTGTTAAACTAAATATTGTTTTCTTTTATGTGAACCCCCATGTAAATTGCCAGCATGCACCCATATTTAAATTTCAGTAAGTTAATATTCTGTAAACTGAGTCACCCATCTTCATTATGGTGTATTGTACAAATGTGGAACATGTAACTAATTAAATAAATAATTGTATCAAAAAGAAAATTCAGTTGAGAAAACTACAAAATTATGAGACAGAATTGCTAGCTACTATGTATCTTCAAGTGACAAATGATTAGTTCTGCTGACACAGACATATAAAAGTGCATAATAGTATTGTGGCATTAAATATTTGCCAGTATACAAGACACACCAGTATAAAAGATACACCCCCCACTTTTTAAGACCCTTTTTTATATCTAGACAATATAAGCAATAAAAACTGCTTACCTTTTAATATTTTTCCTCAAAATCCATCCTCAGAGCTGGAGTAAGGAATATGTGAAGCCACCATGTCAGGATCTAAATCCTCGTGCAATAAATTATCCTCTATAACATCCAGTGCATTACTGATTCCATACTTCTTAAATGATTGAATCACTCTTTCAGTTTTTATAGAGTCCTATGAAGCTTTGACCCACTCACAAATTTGAGAAATTCTAAGTCTCTTCCTCCTTCCTGATGATATAGTTTCAAAATCTGTAGATTACATCCATCGCTCCATTCCTCCTCCATATGTCCCTTGAATGGTCTGTTGATACATACATCTTAATGTTGAAATAAATGAGTTAGCCCTCCAGGAATTACAGCTATCTGAGTCTTCAATTCATTCAGTCTATTTTTAACATCCATTCAATGAGAACGAAACTGATCCCATACTAAAAGAGCAGGCTTCTTCAGTAGGCTTCCAGGTTGCCTAGACCAAATTTTATCTGTCCACAACCGTATTCCTCCTCCATCCATCCCACCTTTATTGTGTACATGGACAAATACTCTTTGGCAATTGTTCCATAGAAACATGACCATATGACCACAGTCTCTGGCTGCTGAGGTGTGTGTGTGTGTGTGTGTGTGTGTGTGTGTGTGTGTGTGTGTGTGTGCGTGTTTTGTCTATTACCGACAAAGGTCTTGTTGGCTAAAAGCTCACTTTCTGATAGTATTTTTCTTATGCCTATCTGCGACTCAGCGTCATCACTATATGGTGTATAGCAACTATCCTTTTTATATTGTTACATTCCACACATGACTTTCCATTTTAAAAAGTATTTTCTTCATTTTTAGAGACCTTTTGAAAATGAGCACTGTCAAGCAAGGCCTCATAGGATGCTTCCGAGGCTTAGTCGTCAATGGTGAAGTTCTGGATATATATTCCTACATGAGTGTCCATTTGTCTGAAATAATAAAAGATTGTAAACCATCTTGTGTTCCAAATCCATGCAAGAATGGTGCACAATGTAAGGAGCTTTGGAGTACATTTCAATGCATCTGTGAAAATCCTTGGGCTCATCGTGGTCCTCTGTGTGAAACTAGTAAGTACCCTAGGGAAAATGATTACAATGCTTCAATTTGAACTCTCAAAACATTATGAAACCATTTGCTATTTTCTGTTGATATTGATAAGTGTGTGATACCATAATAGTATACAACTAATTTTTCATCAGTGTATACTTTTGAGTGCATGCACGTGTGCGCCCCCCCCCCCCCCCCATACACACACACACACACATTCACTCTCCCAGCCCAGTGCTTGGCTCACTGTGCAGTTAATTTGACTGTTATAGGATGCCATGTTCTTGCACATCACAATAAGTAGAAAGTAGTTAAAGTGCTTACGGAAAGCCAAGATAGAAGTACAGAGAAAGAAATAGATGGGCAGTGTGAGTGTAGAATGTAAATTATGTCATACAATATTTCATTCCAGAATGAAAGGAAACCATGTGGAAAAATTACCAAGGTAACACACAATTGTGAATGGAATATAAGCAGTGAAATGAGTAAACCCATTCACTTATCAGACAGAGAAGAGATTCATCTTCTTTTATGTTCCTTCTTATCAACTACTCAAAGCCTCCTCCGAGAGGTAAATGGTTTTCCTTAAGCATTGTGTTTATGTTCTACCCAGGATTTTCATCACTGTACCATGTGATTTTAATTGAAGTTGTCTCTCTGTTCCATTGATGAATATTTTAATACAAGTTTACCAAGTATTCTCATAATTTAAGTAATTCATGGTGTCAGATGATATAGTAATCATCTAATACATAAAATCTTCATCATTTAATATATGAAATCACTATTTCTTGGTCTGTTTGTTTGTTCATCTTCTGTGCATCCCTATACCATTCATCCAATTATGATGAAACTTTGATGAGCTATGTGCAGGCCCTTGAAGATTTCTGTTGGTGCCAGAACCCCCTACCACAGACATGGGTGGGGGTGACAAGCAGATGATATATAAGCTTAACTCAGGATGACTAATTTTTTGTATAAAAATATTGTGGGGCAATATACCCTAGCCATCCCTAGGGGTGGGAGTGAGAAGGCATGACATACAAAAATATTACTATCAATGCCATAGTTTTAGGTGTCCCTCAACATCTTGGTGACAGTCCCAATGATGTTTCACCCTAGAGGTGGGGGAAGGGTGTACAAAGGCAGTGACATATCAGCATATCTTGCTAATGGTAGAAGGAATTTCTACGAAAATTGGCTATCTAGAGAAATATTCTTGACAGTAAGATACCCTTACCTTTCCTATGGCTGAGGGTTTTGGATGGAAGGGGGTTCCATAAAAGCATAAATCATGAATGCTTGGAGTAATTTCAAGCAAATTTGGTATATAGAAGACTCATTGTCTGTATAAAAATACTGTGGGAGTAAGATATGATTACAGTCACTAGGGGTGGGGGTAACAACAAGAAGCTATGACATGTAGAAGCATCTGAAAATGGCCTGTTGGTATTTTGTTCCTGTAAGTAGTTGACTTGGAATACTTTAAAAGTATGAAGCACAATCTATCTCTTACTTGCACTGTTCAGTGCATCACCCACATTGTATGGATGAGCACTACAGTGAGCCAATAATTTTGCCAGCATGTTTTGGGGGCCATGCCATGCCACATGGCTTGATACCATGAATACATTTAACGTCGTCTGTAGAGTTGAATGGAGTAAAACAATGGAGAATCAGCCAGTTGTGTGTGACAGTCCTTCTTCTCAAAATAACAGTCAGTTTCTGACAGAACTACAAGTTTCCTCAGAATTCGGAGGTACATTTCTAAAGATATAAAAGAAATATGTGTACAAATATGTTCAGTGTCTCTGGTATCTATGTATGAGTGAAATATATTGGAAGTATTGTACATGGGCAAAGCTGCAGGCTAAAAGCTAGTTACAAATATCATTATATTAAAAAGACACAGTGCTACTTACCGTAAAGAAGACGTGTCATTTTTGACATGTCTCTCATATGGTAAACAGTAATCTGCCATTTCCTACATTGTTACTATTCATACCTGGAGTTTCCATTGTTTGATTATATTAAAAGGCCTATTTTTAGGTGTGCTAGCTTGCTTATAACATATCATTCACTAGGTACAATAGTTTAGCAGCTATGGGGGCACGCTGAAAAGTAATGCCTTGAAATTTTTTATGTGAAACTTCTTAAATCTTGTTAAATAAAACAAATGTTATGAACATCCTACATCTTTATTCTTCTTGTCTACATATCTATTTCTCAACTTAGTCACTCTGATGATGAACATATTTATCTCTATGAGAGAAAAGCTTGTTGCTATCGTTGCTGTATAATATTTGATTTTGTTGACAGAGCCACACCCTCATCTTTGTTTGCATCACTTCATCACTATTAAAGCGAAATCCACAAAGGTGTTCTTTAAGTTATGAAAATAGTTGAAAATCACATGGTGCCAAGTTGGGATTTCATGATCCATGACAGTGGATCCAAGGTGTCAGATTGTAGGAGATGTTGCAGCACTCACATGTGATCTGGCATTGTCATGCTGAAGGAGATGGTACTCTATGTGTGAACAAACTTATCAGATTCAATACTCAAGGAGCCACAAACTAGAGCCACAGTAACCCAACCATTACCATGTGAACTAGCATCAGCATTAGTAAGTGTAAAATTCAGTATTCATCCACAAAACACTGAAGGACCATGAAGAATAAATTGCGCACCTACTCTGCTCTTCATAGTTATAGATATATTATCAATAGCTTTATGCACTGTAAGACACGAATGCCTTCTCCTAAAATAACACAACATAACTATTCTGTGTCTATGCTGCTGCATGTGCGGCTGCTCAACGCCTGATGCCATCTTACCAGAAATGTCACTTATAAGCTGCCAGTTATCAGACTGCAACTTCCAGCTGCCAGTAGCTATCTACTTCCTGTCCAGGAGCAATAGCATGTGTGATGCTAAGTAAAACTAGTAGTGTCACGCTAGAATGCCCAGTGGGCAACGCAAAGTACCTAGAACACCGCACATAGTGAACTAGCATGTCAAAGATATATATCTTAGCAACTGGCAGCAAGGTGATGTAACTTACCAAACAAAAGCCCAAACTCTTTGCCTTTACATATGTCTGCTTGTGTCCGTGTATGTGTGGATGGATATGTGTGTGTGTGCGAGTGTATACCTGTCCCTTTTTCCCCCTAAGGTAAGTCTTTCCACTCCCGGGATTGGAATGACTCCTTTCCCTCTCCCTTAAAATCCACATCCTTTCGTCTTTCCCTCTCCTTCCCTCTTTCCTGATGAAGCAATCGTGGGTTGCGAAAGCTTGAATTTTGTCTGTGTGTTTGTGTTTGTTAGTGTCTCTATCAACATACCAATGCTTTTGTTTGGTAAGTTACATCATCTTTGTTTTTAGATATATTTTTCCCACATGGAATGTTTCCCTCTATTACACACACACACACACACACATTAATTTGCTGCCAGTTGCTAATATATATATACAGGGTGTTACAAAAAGGTACGGCCAAACTTTCATGAAACATTACTCACACACAAAGAACAAAAATACGTTATGCGGACATGTGTCCGGAAACGCTTACTTTCCATGTTAGAGCTCATTTTATTACTTCTCTTCAAATCACATTAATCATGGAATGGAAACACACAGCAAAAGAACGTACCAGCGTGACTTCAAACACTTTGTTACAGGAAATGTTCAAAATGTCCTCCGTTAGCGAGGATACATGCATCCACCCTCCGTCGCATGGAATCCCTGATGCGCTGATGCATCCCTGGAGAATGGCGTATTGTATCACAGCCGTCCACAATACGAGCACAAAGAGTCTCTACATTTGGTACCTGGGTTGCGTAGACAAGAGCTTTCAAATGCCCCCATAAATGAAAGGCAAGAGGGTTGAGGTCAGGAGAGCGTGGAGGCCATGGAATTGGTCCACCTCTACCAATCCATCGGTCACCGAATCTGTTGTTGAGACGCGTACGAACACTTCGACTGAAATGTGCAGGAGTTCCAATGTGCATGAACCACATGTTGTGCCGTACTTGTAAAGGCACATGTTCTAGCACAGGTAGAGTATCCTGTATGAAATCATGATAACGTGCTCCATTGAGCAGTAAATACAGACAAAACTAAAATGAGCCCTAACATGGAAATTAAGCGTTTCCGGACACATGTCCTTATAACATCTTTTCTTTATTTGTGTGTGAGGAATGTTTCCTGAAAGTTTGGCCGTACCTTTTTGTAACACCCTGTATATATAAAAAAACCAAAGATGGAAGCACAGCTCCCCCCCCCCCCCCAATTGCCATGGCTCCTCTAAGAGTCAGTGTGTGTTGGTATATCAGTATCTGGATGACTTGGGATGGGTCATTTGCCATGACCCAATAGGTTTCTTTTTTGCTGTTGTGAAATTTTTTTTTATTTTCTCAAGGAAAGGACAGGTACTTTATTTCAGTTTCTATAGTAATGTGTCACATCATCAACAACTTCAATCTTGGCACAATTCAGTGCACCTTTAATCCATACGGACACAGAGCCTGATTCATTTACTTTACTATGATTGCATGTCCTAAGAACCAACGGCATTGTAGACATATAGTAAAATGAACCACGATCTCTCTTATAAGCTTCACATATCTGAAATGTATGATGAGCAGTAACTTCTCAGTTGTTAAAAGTCTCCAGCCCTGATACAGTCTCCACTTCACCACCATGAACTAGAGCCACAGAAACCCAACCATTGCCATGTGCACTACCATCAGCATTAGTATGCATTAAATTCAGTACGCATCTGCAAAACACTGAAGGACCATGATGAGTAACTTGTGCACCTACTCTGATCTTCATAGTAATAGATATATTATCAATAGCTTTATACACTGTAAGGCACGAACGCCTTCTCCTCCTAAAATAACGCGACATAACTAGTCTGTGTCAATGCTGCTGCGCGTGCTGCTGCTCGATGACTGATGACATCTTACCAGAAACATCACTTATGTAGCTGCCAGTTATCAGACTGCAACTTCCACCACCAGTAATGAGCCAAGTCCCTTATCTGCTTCTAGTCCGGTAGCAATAGCACACGCGACGCTAAGTAAACCTATAATGAGGAGGTGGTGGCCTAGGTACCATCAAGCAATGGCAAAGAGGATAATCGTTTGTCACACTTATCAGATGATCACTAGATATCCATATATTCCCAAGCCAGTGGCTTTGGGTGTGACAAAATTTAGACACAGCTGCCTTCAAATTTTTAAATATGGTTGTGGCTTTAGTGATCGTAGTTTTGTTCCATTGCTTTTTATCAACTAATTACTAATGCTGATGCTAGTGCACATGGTAATGGTTGGGTTACTGTGGCTCTAGTTCGTGATGGTGAAGTGGCGACTGTATCAGGGCTGGAGACTTTTAACAGCTGAGAAGTTATTGCTTATCATACGTTTCAGACCAGATGTGGCTTGAATTCAAGGAAATAGTATCAGCAGCAATTGAGAGATTTATACCAAATAAATTAACAAATGATGGAGCTGATCCTCCTTGGTACACAAAATGAGTCAGAACACAGTTGCAGAAACAACGAAACAAACATGCCAAATTTAAACAGATGCAAAATCCCCAAGATTTGAGATCCTTAACAGAAGCTCGAAATTTAGTGCGATCCTTTACAGAAGCTTGAAATTTAACGCTCACTTCAATATGAGATGCTTATAACAGTTTCCAAAATGAAACTTTGTCTCGAAACCTGGCAGAAAATCCAAAGAGATTCTGGTCATATGTGAAGTATGTTAGCAGCAAGGCCCGTTTGTGTACCCTTGATGACTGCATGACATGAAGCTTTATGCCTCACCTTGCCCTGTCAACAGCATCATTGGACTATTGATTGGAAACATGTTGCCTGGTCAGACGAGTCTCATTTCAAATTGTATCAAGTGGATGGATGTGTAAAGGTATGAAGACAATCCCATGAATCCATGGACCCTGCATGTCAGCAGGGACTGTTCAAACTTCTAGAGGCTCTGTAATGGTGTGGGGTATGTGCAATTTGAATGATATGGGACGCCTGATATGTCTATATGCAACTCTAAGAGGTGACATTATTCTGTCTGATCACCTGCATCCATTCATGTCCAATCTGCATTCTGATGGATTTTAGCAATTCCAGCAGGACAGTACAACACCCCACATGTCCACAATTGATACAGTATGGCTCCAGGAACGCTCTTCTGAGTTTAAACACTTCTGCTGGCCACCAAATGCCCCAGACATGAACATTATTGAGCAAATCTGGGATGCCTTGCAACGTGTTATTCAGAAGAGCTCTCCAACCCCTCATACTCTTATGAATTTATGGAGAGCCTTTCGGGACTCATGGTGTCAATTTCCTCCAGAAATACTTCAGATATTATTCGAGTCCATGCCAAATTGTGTTGCAGCATTTCTGTGTGCTCGCTGGGTGCCTACATGAGGTGTACAAGTTTCTTTGGCTCTTTAGTGTATTGCTCTATACAAACAGAACCACCCAGTTTAAGTTCACAGGCCATTTTAAAATGTCTTTGTCATGATGAATGTGTAAGCGAACATGTATTTTATTTAGCAATATCGTAGTCATTCATATATTGTGGTATGACAGTCACAGTCATGCCAGTCTAAGAGCACATGCCGTCACTTAAGTCTCAATTTATTTATTTGTGCCATGAGTAACATATATGCAGCAGTAAAGTATCCATCTCAGCTGCTTTGGTTTAAAAATGCAATTTCCAGTCTATAAATGTAAATGTGGTTTACATTTTGCTTGCATGTTCATTCTGACAAACACCCTCAAGACAATCCCTACGGAATGAAACGGGCTGATTGTATTTGTAAATAATAACACAGGAAAGTCTTAGCAGTGAGGTGGATTCCATTATAGGGAATCCATGTTTCAGTGCCCAGATGGCTGTAGTAGCTACAAAAATGGGTTATTTTTTTAACCCTTAACTGTTGTCTTAGTGACAATGTGAATTAAGGTAGACTGCTACTCGCCATATATAGGAGGCATTGAGTGAGAGACAGGCACATTTAAGTACATTTAAAAGTAGACTAAGCTATTGGACGTGGTTGTTCTTCAGCAGTCCGTCCTAATTCATATTATTTTTATTCCATTTATATTTTCCATTACCCATTGGGTTTGTATATTTCATTATAGTTTTGTTCTTCAGCAGAGATTCAGTAAATATATAAATGAAAACTGACTTTCAGCATAATATTATTTGTAACTTTGAGATTAGTGCATGCTTCATACATTAACACCCATCTATGGAATATGGAACATTCAATAAAGAAGACTGAAAATCAGTACAAATACACATCAAAGTAAATTTTCTTATTTATACGGCTACACTTTTCCTTCTGTTAATAAGCAGTTGGCTCTGTTTAGAGACTTAAGGACAATATATGTTTCATCTGGCTGGCTTCATTTTGTAGTTACCACATTGCTGTTTCCTTTCAGATATAAATGTAAATGGACTCACATTTGTGACTAAGGAATCTTATTTTAAAAGAAATTACCTGCAAACAACACCAGATGATGATTACAAAAAGATTTTTACATCAGTACTTACAAAGAGTTTTCTCATAAATCTGAGGACATATGACAAAAATTCACTTGTGCTCTATGCTAATGACCATTTAAATAATTTTGTCCACTTACACATTGAGAATGGCTCATTTGTGGTATTTATGTTCAACTCAGACAATGTAATTCAAAATATAACTGTGGAATATCCTGGTAAGTAAGCTGCTACTTCTGTTTTGTAGCTAAATATTTATTTTACTTAAGAGAACACTGAATTGCCATCCAGTACTTATTTTCAGGAGATGCAATGTTTAGTGTTGCCAACAGACACTCCTTCCCTGGAGGTGTCATTTAAATTGTTGCATGCTATTGATTATTTTACAGTTTCATTATCATGACTATTTATTAGTTTATATTTAATAACAGATTATGTTGACACTTAATGTGGCAGTTTTAGGTGGGGAGTATTTTGGAATACAGTTGCCTAAGATATCAATAGAGGCTGGGCCTGAACTACTAAATTTATTGCATTACCAACCTCAGCTAGCAGTTGCACTGTAGCCATTACTGAATGCTTTCTTTTGATTGCACATTGCTCATTGTTTTCTTTTCTTAATTTGAAAAGAGTGAAGAGACTGATCTTGATTCATCACAGGGTTCAAATATGACACTCACAGCACTAGAAAGAATCAGCAATCCCTATGACAAATGTCAGTTCTGCTTTTGCAGAATCACAGAACATGGATGCAGGCTGCCAGTCCTGCAAGAGGGAGGTGGAGTTTGATCTTTAGCACCACTCCTCTCCCTTCAGAAGGTCTTCATTCTCATGTGTTTACACTCAAGGCTGACTGTCACGATATGGTGTCCACACCCTACCTCCTACCTTTGACATGACAAAAACAACAGCAATATCTTCTCTCTCTCTCTCTCTCTCTCTCTCTTCTCTCTCTCTCCCTCTCTCTCTCTCTCTCTCTCTCTCTCTCTCTCTCTCTCACACACACACACACACACACACACACACACACACCTACTTACTCACTCACTCACACTACACATTACCCTTCCTTCTCCTCTCTACATGTGACTTTTTTTGTTGTTTCTTGTGGGGTTAATTATTATTATCCCATTGTTAACTGCAATCCAGTATAAGTTAAGATAGTAATTTAATAGATAATTGCGAGCCTACTGATGTAAACTGTGTCAGAATGGGTTACTGCCCAACATATGTAATTGATTCCATAACTTGATTATACAATGAAAGCGCTACTATTCATTTACAGTAAATCCTTTTGCCCAGTTTAACCATTAAATCAGTAGTATGTCTAAAAGTCAACAGTATTTCCTCTATCTGTAGGTTCTGTGCTTTATAATACTTTTTTCAACTTTAAATTCAATAGCATATTGTATATTATTCTTGTTAGTATTGTTGTTATTATTACTGCTAGTAGTAGTACCACCAAAACATGGTTTAATACCAAGTAATGGATCCACCATATTTGCTTACTTTAAGTGTTATTACAATAGATAAGAAGTATTACAAAAACAATGAAGCTATGGCAGGTGGTACTATTTAAGTTACAAACACATATATGTCGCTAGCTCCACCGCAGAAGAAGGTGGAACATCTTTTATGTTGCTCAAGACAGAATACCTGTATGTTGTGTGTAACACACTTTTATCTACTAGGTAATAGAACATAGAGATACGAAATAAAAAAACATTATGAACACTAACATTCAGTGTCTCCAGTTTCTTCATCTCCGGCAGAAAATGAAAGATGGTTTAAGCAAATGAGACAATGAAGTAACTAAGTACTACAGTCACTGAAAGAAAAACAATAAGATATTAACATACAACTTTATTTGCACTTTTTTTCTAGTTTTGTTTTATGAAGTAATTCACTCTTCTGAGGTTTAATACATGAACTTTTATTTAATTGTTACTAGAAATTGCACAGAAAGCAAATTTGTCTTTCTTGTAAACATAAATATTGATTAGAAAATATTATATTCGCTACTATCACTATAAGAATCCATCAACAACAGTGGCATGATATGTACTTTGGCATTCTCATTATACATGTTGCTTTAGATATACCTTACAGGAACTTAGATAAGGTCAGCTATAACGGTGAACTTTCCATTATCTGGAGAAAACAATCTCAACGTCGGAATGTCACTTGTGTAAATTAACAAGAAATTCTACTATTGGGAAGGTATCACAACTGAACAATTTTGTCTAAAAAGTTTTTTGTTTGTTTTGTGCTGTTTCAGTGATACCAAAAAATTATCCCTGCCAGGAATTATGCCATCCCATTCAATCAAACTGGGTGCAAACTGTAATTTGCATTTCCCACTGCTATTTCAATCACTCAAGTCTAATAAGAGGCATTTTGGTTGTACTTTGGCAAAAGTTTCTGGGTGGCCTTCAGTCTTTGTATGCCAATCATTTAGTAATGGCATTTTCTAATGATGAGGCATTTGATATGCTTATAGTGCTCAGAGAATGACACAAGAATTGCCTACAACAAATTGGTTTTATTTTATGCAGGCTGATACGAAGATTGTCCAGACAAGTTGCAACATGTTTTTTGGCAATTGGCCAACTGACTCATAGTCATAACAAACAAATCAGAAGATTTGATAGAAGTGCATAATTATATTCATGGTGCAATAAAATCTCAAACCACATTTTTCTACTCAGATAATATAATGGAACTTCAGAGCAAGCAGTAGTACTGACTAGAGAATTTTCCATGGTTTATATCCATATCACTTCATTATTTTTCTTGAATTTTAAGCCAAGTTGATTTATAGATGGGAATCACATTGAGCACATGGTTTACAAACCAAAAATTGGACTACATGATTGTCATACTGTGAACATGAAGGAACTTTCAAATCTAATAACAGGTTAAATATCCACAATGCTGCCTATTGGTCTGGAGAGCACCCTCAGTGTTTATGTCAGCAAGACAACCAGCAGGTGTGGAGCATTATATGTAGACCAATACTCTGTGTCTCTCTCTAACTGCATTGACAGAATTACTAAAAAAATGTTCCAGCTGGTTGTTAATGTGATTGCAGCAAGACAGGTGCCCAACACATTTACCTTGGTGGCCAGGTGTTCCATACATAATTTTTTCTTGGATGTTGAATTGGTAGATTTTGATAAAAGTCAATCCACAATCAGTATCCGTGGGGCTAATCCCAGTTCATTCACAACAAGAGGTACACACAAGATGCTTCTCAGAAACAGTGCAACTATCTAAAGTCTGTATGTCAAAGAAAAGTTCAGTCCACGCCATATCAGAGACACCCCTCTGACAATATGAACACTCTAGCCAAACCAAAACTACACTTGCTGCACACCTCACAGATTGCATCACAACTGACTCAGACAGGCCCTGGCTTGTCTTATATGCTGGATCCTGGCATGATATCCTTAGAGGATGCTCATGATGACAAACACACTCTGGGTAGTGGCACTGCAATGGTCATCAGTAATGCTGCATCAGCTATTCAGTTTCCACAGTGAAATTGGATGGCACTATTGTATCCCCACTTCCCCACTCCCCTACCCCATACCTCACCACCTCTAACAACAACTGTCACAGGAGAAGGTGAAGGTAGTGCATGGCCCAATGGCCCAGAGGAATTGCCACCAGAAAGGCAATGTGTTGATGCCCACAGGTGTTACAGTGGAAGATCTAGGCATGATGAGGCTTAGAGGAAGATGCAACAGTCACCATTGCACTGGAGAGCTCACTGGGAGTGGAGAAGCAGGTGGCTGCTGACCAGAATGGAAGAAGTGACATTGATTTCAGTGGTGCTGCAGAAGCCGCAGAATATGTCTATACACACAAGATGGATGGAGATAGTCCTGCAGATGCAGGTTGGGTGATGCCTGAATGATACTAGTGTTATAATAAATCCCATTAGAGAGAAAACAACAGAAAGGAAGGTAAATCATATTTTACAAAGAATTATAAAGTGCTTCTCAGAAAATAGCCACACCCTAAATTTTGAAAAAAAACACCATTTTCAGTTCTTACAACAAATAATCAAATCAACAATTGATGTAGCACATGTGCAGGAGTCAGTAAATAGGGTAAAATGTTCCAAATATTTATGTGTACATACAGATGAAACTTGTCCTGGAAGAAGCATATTACTGTGCTTCTCAGACAATTAAGTTCAGCTACTTTTGCCCTTCATATAATTGCTAACCTTGGAAACAAACAAATCAACCTCCTGACATATTTTCTGTATTTCTACCCAATAATGTCTTACAAAATAATTTTCTGGGTTAACACAAAACTTAGGCAGAAAATGTTGATTTACCGCCTGGATCCGTACTCACAACTTTTGATGCCACTTTCCTGTACACTAACATTGCTCATGCTTATGGTGTTGCTACTATTGAAGACTACCATTCCCAACATCCTTCATACTCCAAACCCTCTGTGCCTTTCTCGTACACTTTACTAACATTATCCTAACACACAAATACTTTCCCTTTGAAGGGAAGGTATACAAACAATTCCATGTTACAGCCATGAGCACCCACATGGTGCACTCCTATGCCAACCCGTTCATGGGCCATCTGGAGGAAACCTTCCTAGCCTCACACAACCCTGAATCTCTCATCTGTTTCTGGTTCACTGATGATATCTTCATGATTTGGACTAGACATCCTATCCTCGATCCTTCACAACCTCAATACCTACTCTCCTATCTGCTTAAAATGGCCCTCCTCAACCCAGTATGTCAGCTTCCAGAACATTGACCTCCTCCTCTCTGATGGTTCCATCCACACTTCTGTCCACATTAAACCCATCAATCAAAAACAGTACCTGCATTTTGGCAGCTGTCATCCCTTCCACTCCAAAAAATCCCTCTCATACAGCCTGGGCACATGAGGACAGTGTATCTGCAGTGCCAAAAGCTCCCTTGCCCAGTATGCTCAAGGCCTCGACAGACAGGCACTATCCCCCAGATTTAGTCTGCTAACAAATTTCCCATGTCATTTCCCCACACAACCCCAGTCCTCCCACAACATCCAAGAACCAGCTAGAAAGGAGTGCCCCCCTTCATCACCCAATACCACTCTAGACTGTAACAACTGAACCGTATCATTCATCAAGGCCTTGTTTTTTCTGTCATCATGCCCTGAAATGAGGCAAATCCTACCAAAGATACTTCCCACCCTTCCTAAAGTATGGTTCCATTGCCCACCCAACCTCCACAATATCCTAGTTGATCACTTTGTCAATCCCGATTCCAACCCCTCGTCATGGGAATCATACCCCTGTGGCACACCCAGTTGCAAGACCTGTCCAATACACCCACCCAGCACTTCATATTCCAGTGCTGTTACAAGTTTATCCTATCCCATCAGAAGCAGGGCCACATGTGAAAGCAGCCATGTCATATAACAGCTCTGCTGAAATCATTGCACAGATTTTTATATTGGTATGACTTGGTATGACTATCAACCAGATGGTATGACTATCAGTTAGCTATCCACCAGGATGAATGGTCACCGCCAAACTGTGGCTAAGAGCAAAATTGACCACTCTGCAGCACAACATACAGCTGAACATAACATGCTCTGTTTCAGTGGCTGCTTCACAACCCAGGCCATCTGGATTCTCCTCTCCACCACCAACTTTACTGAACTCCACTCCCAAAATTATCCCAGCTTCAACATAAGGTAATCTACTGTCCCACAACCTCCACCCAGCAGTTCCTGCCACCTCTTTCCTATCACCCCCTCTCTGTTCACATCCCCTCACCCTCATTGTATGCTGCTCTCTTCCAACATATCCACCTATCATTTCCCCCTCCCTGCTCCCCTCCCTCCCCCCCCCCACCCCTTCCTCCTGCCCCACCTGCCCTGGATAACACTGTTTTCATACTATTTCCTGCAAATATGATGTCATTTTGATGTCCCTTGCAGTATCGTCAACTGCAGTAACTGCTGACGAATTTTGTTAGTGTTCGATGTGGGCCTTCCTTACATGGATAATGGCTCACCCATGTCATTAGTGGCAGAAATATGCCAATCAAAAGAAGTGCCACTGGTTTGCAGGAAGTCTTACTAGATAAGTGTTATGTGCAAAATATTTGTTACAAGGAAGAACATGAATGTAATTGCTCATCGTTTCACTTGCAAGAATTTAGGTTTCCTTCTGAGGTTCCTGCCTAAGAACACACTAAGAATCGCCACATGTTTGGAAATAAACAGCCAAATCTTTGTGAGAAGTCACAGCACTTACAGTAGTCCTCTTAGGTTCCTGCTTAACCACATAGTAAGAAATTCCCACATACTTGGAAATAAAGAACCAAATATTTGTGAGGAGGTTGAATATGAATGTTACTGCTCCTCATTTCTCTTGCAGCTATTTAGGGAAGGGGAAGAAAGGAAAGGAAAAGAAGGAACTAATGATATCAGCTGCATTGAGACTTTATGCGGAATCAGCAGCGATGAGTGAAAATGCGGGATTATGGCTTGGCTGGGGATATTATCAATATAGGCCCCACATTTGTGACAAACACTGTGTCTGGGTAGAGTACTGGATGACACAACTGCTTAGTAAACAGGAGGTCCTGGATTTGAGTCCCAGCTCAGCACAAATTTTTGCTCGGCGCTGCTGATTCTGTGAGAAGTCCCAATGCAGCTGATATCACTAATTCCTTTCCCCTTCTTCCACCTCCAATAACATAGTACGTATCACAGTTGCGCATTCCACATGGTGTCTGTTCTTTCAGATATGTCCAGAAGAACAGACACAACGCATTCATATAACTGATTCTCCTCGATGAGCATTTAATCCACAATCTTCAGTGCAGATGCATATTTACATTTGACCCCCAGTGGAAATCTAAAATTAGCAAACATGGAGGACATGGATGGGGACTGTGGATAGGTGGCACTAGATGGGATTGTGGGTTGACCGGGTGGCATACCAAGATAGTCTGCACACTTGCAATAAACATTGTGTCCGTGTGATGCAGTGCTTAACACAACTGCCTAATAAGTAGGAGATTCCAGGTTCAAATCCCAGTCTGACACACATGTTCACTCATTGCCATTGATTCAGCATAAAGTCCCAATGCAGCTGATATCATTAATTCCTTCCTTTTCTTTCTCCCCCCTCTACCTTCAGTTACATAATAGGTATCATAGCTGTGGATTCTGCATGGTGTCTGTTGTTTTGGACACCACACATTCATATAATTGATTCATCTTGATGGGCATTTAATCCATAACCAAGATAGTCCACACATTCACAATAAAGACTTTGTCTGGTTGGTGCACTGGTTAACACAACTGCTTAATAAGCAGGAGTCCTACATTGAGTCCCAGTCAGTCACATATTTTCACTCGTTATCACTGATTCCGCATAAGGTCCCAGTGCAGCTGATATTATTAGTTCCTTTCCTTTTCTTTCTTCCCCTCCACCTTCAACTACATAATGTGATTTTTGTCTCATGTCTCAGTTATCATATTGTCTCTTGAAGACTTATATTTTTGATGGGCTATTTACTGACATTTAATGATAAGGGTGACGTATTTGTGATAAATTTTCAATGTGCTGTTGTCTTGAACCATCGTACTGATAGTTGTTATACAAAAAAGTTTCACATATGCCAGATTAATAAGGTGTCTGTCAGATCGATTGTTAACACCACAGTCTAGAATGTAGTCAGTATTGCATGTGATGTCAGAATGACTACATTTGCAGGGAGTGTTATGAGATGAGTGTTACCCCCATCTCCCCACACCACAGTGTCCTGATATTGTGCTACCCATCCCACGTCAGACTGCTGCTTTTGTTCAGCATGACAGTTGCAGCTGCCAGAGACAGCAATCATGTATGCACAAGGTGGACCTGCTTGTGTGAATGTGTATGTGTTTTCTGTTCAGAAGGCTTTTGCTAAAAGCTAAATGTGTAACAGTCTTTTCATTGTGCCTGTTTGCAACTTAACATGTCATTTTTATAGTGAGTAGCAATCTGTCCTTTCCTAATATTGCTTTTGTTGAAAAATGTTGTAAATGTAATAAAGAAAATATTCTAGACATCTCAAGTTCCACTGGCTTCATTAAAGGCTACAAGTTCTGTGTTAGATGTTACTGTTTGGGATTTCCTGACAAGAATATGTCATTTTGTTTTTCGGTTTTGAAAATTTGACAATCCGAAAAATATAACTCAGTCATTGACAGTAAACATGCCATTCTTCATGTTGTTCATTAAATGATGAAAAAGCTGTAAACATGGATGACATCGGAGATGTTTCTGCTACATCTACAGCCACATGGTATGACCCACTGTATGGTGCATGGGGGAGGGTATGAAATACAACTATTACCGTATTTACTCGAATCAAAGCCGCACCTTTTTTCCGGTTTTCGTAATCCACAAAACCGCCTGCGGCTTAGAATCGAGTGCAAAGCAAGCGGAAGTTATGAAAAATGTTGGTACGTGCCGCCACAACTAACTTCTGCCGTCGAATATATGTAGCGCTACGCGGGCATGCTTTGTAGGCACAAAGATAAATACTGGCGCCAAAACCTCTGCGTCAGTAAATAAATTTAAAAAAAAAAAAAAGTGGAAGACGAGCTTTTTTTCTCCGCCGCGAGTTTCGACCACTGCATTTTCATACATTATCCAACGAAGTAAATACAAATTCCGTATTGTTCATCTTCGAATGTAGCACAATTTCAGTGTACTACGAAAATCTGACTGGCAAGACTGTTTGGGATGTTTGTCAATATGGCCAACTCTACATTCTGAATTTTTTCCTATCTGTGAGAAGAGATGGGTGCTAATAGGAACCTGATGAAATTTGAATCACATACAGTATTCTCTTCCCCATAAGAATAATACGAATATAAACATTTTGCCATGTATTCTTCCGTGTTTGCTGCTATCTCATTTAAATCCTGTCTGCCTAATAAACTACGAAACTAGAGTGAGACAACAGCAAACACGGAACAATATACGTATCGTGTCATGTTTGTATTTGTATTATTCTTATGCCTAATAGTGATACAGTCAGAAATGAAGCACGGCAAGGGACTAGATTTTTAAATCTAAGATGACTCTAATTTCTGTGCAGAATTTGATGTAATAAAGAAGCGGCCGCAAAGATTTTCAAACGGAGAAAAAATTTTTCGCCTAACTCTCGTTCAGAACATGTTCTATCATACGTAGTCTATTACTTGATTCTTGTTGATCATTATCAAAGAAAGCAACAGTGTAAGTAACAACAAATAGCAGTCTCTTGCCATTGTTTTGCTAATGAGACGGTTCTTCACTTTTTTTTTTTTAAATTGTACGCGGCGGTAGTGCGCACAAAAGCAAGCCATGTCGCGTGCCACGACAGGCCGTAAACACGCACTATCAGAATGTGACAAACAATGCATGACACAGTGCAGTAATGCATTTTCAGCTTAAGAGTGACGCAAACACCAATAACAAAGAAAACGGCACTTATCAGATCAAAGCAAAATAAGCAATCGATTCAAACCAGACGAAGCACGTGAAAAAGGAAGGGTACCCGTATAAATACGGACGGAGCGCCTGACGCATAGCAATGGCTACGTGGTAAAGCTTAACTGCTAAGCTTACGACTCGAACCAAACTACTGTAGCTGTATCGTCATTCATTCGACCTAAATTGTGTCTCATATTACAATGGACCAACTTTGTTTCGATTTGGAGGTGTGGCCTAAAACTTTTCTCTCCCCTTGAATTTCGAGTTTCAAATTTCAGGTGCGGCTTAGATTCGGGAAATTTTTTTTCCTTTATTTCGAGTCTCATTTTTCAGGTGCGGCTTGGATTCGAGTGCGGCTTAGATTCGAGTAAATACGGTAGTTCACTGGCAAATAGAGTGAGGGAAAAATTACTATCTATAAGCTCCCATACAGAATGTCCTCAAGAATACTTCAGCAAAACTGATGTTCAGGATATTGGTCTGTAATTATGCAGGTCCATTCTTTTACCCTTCTTGTATACAGGAGTCACCTGCACTTTCTTCCAGTCACTTGGGACTTTGCCCTAGGGAAGAGATTCATAGTAAATGCAAGTTAAGTAAGGGGCCAATGCCATAGAGTACTCTCCGTAATACTGAATTGGGATTCCATTTGGCCCTGGCCTTCTCTACACTAGGGATGCCTATTCTTATGTCCTAAGTACGGGAGTCTGTGTGACAGTCAAAATGATGGTATGTTTGTACGATCCTCCTGTGTGAATGATTTCTGAAATGCAAAATTTTAAACTTCAGCTTTCCTTCTGCTGTATTCTGTTGCTGCACCAGACTGGTCAATGAGTGACTGAATAGAAGCCTCTGACCTGCTTAGTGATTTTACTTATGACCAAAATTTTCGTAGGTTCTCAGTGAGATCTTTCACCAAGGTATGTTGATGGAAGTTACTGTATGTTTCATGAATTGATCTTCTTGCTGACAGATGAATTTCTACTAACTTTAGCCTGTCAGCACTGTCATGTTTTTTGAACTGAGAGTGCACCAATCTCTGTTTCCTCAGCATTTTCTGAATTTGATTATTAAACCATGCTGTTAATTAACTTGAATTTACCTGGGCCTGCTATCCATGTCCAGGTAACTTCTCAGTCAGGTTAAATTTCGACCTTGATAGACACAATATTTTTGTTGACATAATGAACACCTCCCGCCCACCCTGCACCCATCCTATGCTGTATAATCTGTATTTTCGATACTCGTTCCATGCCTCTCTAAGTATCCTAGAGCTATGTACTTCAGGTTTCAGCCAGCTCTCACTTCTGAGAATAATTTGAGCATTACTAATTTCCTGGAGGACAATGAGTTCAGAAACTGGGTTATGAATACATCGACAATTTAAATTTTTTGTTGGTCCAGTGTTATCATACAGCACAAATTGTACAATTGATTTTGGACAGGTCAAAGATAAGTTACAATAATACATAATATTAGGAAAATAGTAGGCAAATTAAAAATAGGTACCTATTACAGTTAATTTTGTTACATATTCAGAAATTCTCTGACAGAATCGAAACAGTGCTTTATTATAAATGCCTTTAGTTTAGCTTTAAACATTGGATGAGTAGCATTTTTTATTTCCTCTGGTATCTTATTGTGTAGTATTACACCAACGTTAATTATGCTCCTCTGACAGGTGGTTGTTCTGTGATATTTTTTATGTATATTTGATTTCCCTCTGGTACTATAGATGTGTACATTTTTGTTCTGTAGCAGTTTTCCTGTTTTCAGGAGGTATTCCTTAGTGAACAAGATATTTTCATAAATGAATAAACTTGGAACATTTAGAACACCAAGCTCAGAAAAATGGGATTTACAGGACTCCATCTTTTTAAGGCCACAAATGATTCTTAGAGCTCTTTTTGGCGTTCTAAAAACCTTTATACTGTGAGTTGAGTATCCCCAGAAAATGATCCCATGTTGGACTAGTGAGTGGAACTGTGCATAGTATGCCTGTAGTTCTGCTGTTTTGCTTGTTGTACCCTTTAAAATTCTTAGGCCATAGCACACAGATGATAGTTTTCTAGACAAGTTATTTATATGTGTGTCCCACTTTAAGTCTTGCTGAACCCATAGACCCAAAAATTTTGTGACATTTACGTTTCCTAGGGGATCATTTTTTAATTGTGCTTGAATAGACATTTGATTAGTTGGATTAATTAAATGAAAATCGACACACACACATTTTTTTCAGTATTTATAATGAGTTTCTTTTTTGTGAACCACTCAGAAAGTCTTTTCATACAACTTTCTGCTGTGGACTGCAAAGTTTCTGGACTGGATCCAGTGAGCAATATGCTGGTGTCATCGGCAAACAGGATAGTTTTTGTGGGACTCATGTATTCAACTAAGTCATCCACATAAATCAAGAAGAGTAGTGGATCTAAGATTGAGCCCTGTGGTACACCATATTTTATTGTTAATTCACTAGAAAGAAAGGAGCTGTTTCTTGTTTCATTCATTTTGTTGAATTCATACTGAAGTGATACTTTCCGCCTGCAGTTTTTTAGGTATGAACAAAACCAACTATGTGCTACACCTCTTACTCATTGTCTTTCTAATTTTTTGTGCGGAATGTTATGGTCCAGGATGTCAAAGGCTTTTGAAAGATCTAGAAAAATACCTGCAGCTAATTTATGTCAATCAAGGTATTTTAAAATGCAATCTAAGAATTTGAAAATTGCTGTCTGTGTGGATTTAGACTTTCTAAAACCATGTTATTGTACTGTAAAAGGAGCATATTAATTTATGAAACTTAAAAGCCTGTCATAAAAGAGTTTTTCTAGAATTTTTGAGAAGGAACTTAACTTTGTCTCGGGTCAGTAGTTTGATATTTTTTCAGAAGAACCTATTTTTAGCAGTGGTGAAACTTTTGCTATTTTAAAAATATCTGGAAATACACCAGTTTTTAGAGAGAGGTTGAAAATTTTTGCCAAGGGGTTTGTTATGTGGCGAGCACATGCTTTTAATATGAAATCAGGTACTTCATCAAGACCACTTAACATTTTATTGGTCAATGATTTAATTTTACTTATAATTTCATTGGGGTTTGTTTCGTAAACATACATAGAAGCAGTCAAGATCACTGACTTGCTGGAGAAACTTGGAACTGGTCCTTGACAGTGTACTTGAATGATGTCTTCAGCTAGTGAAGCATTCATTGAATTTTTCCTCGACTGAATTTGGGTCTGTGACTTTTGAGCCTTCTAGTGTTAATGATACATTCTTTTTCTTTGACGCTGAACTACAAGTTTCTCTCTTTATAACTCTCCATGTGGATCTCATTTTGTTAGATGAGTTTCTTATCAAATTGTCATTCCACATAATTTTTGTCTCTTTGACTACTCTACCATAGATTCTTTGGTAGGCTTTTGAATAACCTGTGAATTCTTGGGTTACTCTATATTTCTTATGACAGTACTGCAGGAATCTGTTTCTCTCACTGGAAATTTTTATGCCTTTAGTTACCCATTGCTTATTATTGTTGGGTTTTACTGTTTTTACTACTTTTGGAAATGCTACATTAAAATAGTGAAGAAAGATACTCTGAAAACTCGTGTACATGCTATCAACTTTGTTCTGACTGGCGATGCTTTCCCAGTTTTCCTTTGCCACTAAGAGATTAAAAATTCTAATGTTATCTTCAGAAAAGGTTCTTTTCAACTACTTTTTCAGAACTGCTACTACTTGTTGGCATTTCTACACACAGCAGCTGTGCCTCATGATCATTATAACCCATGCTCAGTACTCTGGTTGTGAATCTGTAATTTGTTTCTGAGATGAATATTTGGTCAATAATGGAATTTGTGCATTCTGTTAATCTTGTTGGGCAGTGTATTGTGGGGATCATATTGAATGTGTTGGTCATATTTATCGAAGCATCTCTGGTGCTGCTGTCTTTTGAAAAATCAATACTGAAATCCCCACAAAGCACTATCTTCATATTTAGTGTACTGATCCTGTTCAGCAGAACCTCTAGTTTATTCATGAAAACTCACAAGTTTCCACTTGGTGCTCTATATATGTTGATAACTATGAAATTTAATAACTATGAAATTAAGCTCTGGCAGTTTAGTAATCAAAAGTTCAAAGTCTTTTTCAATTGAGTCAATATAACTTTTACTGACATCACAGAACTTTATTTGTTCTTTCACAAAGATAGCAGAGCCACCATGTTTGGAAAACTCTCAGCTAAAATTACTTGCTAATCTATATCCTGAGATTGAGTTTAATTTTACTTCGTCATTTCATAGCCAATGTTCAGTAATGCAAATTGTGTATATTTTTAGTGCATACTGGAGTAGTGCTTCCAACATGGAAATTTTATTTGTGAGTGACTGAACATTATGGTGTAGTATAGCAAAATCTGGGTATTTAGTAACTTTAGGTGAAATGGTTTCTGATTCTTTATCTAATGGCATTCCTAATACAGCACTTACCCTAAAAAAATTTCAATATCTTTCTTGTGTGTGGCTTCTGATTGCTGGTGGCAATCAGCTGGTGAGTTAACTTCTGGAGCTTGTATAAGCTTTGCTTCATCCACATCTGTCCTCTTCAGTTTAAACCATATCGTAACTTTCGTTTGGCTGACGACTTGATTGTTTGTTTCTTGCCTAATCAATTTAAACCACTTGGTAATTTGCGTTTATTCAATGGCACAGCTTGTAACTCGTCTAAAGCACTTCTTAATCTCTGTTTGTTTGTCACTTATACTTCTTTCTTTGCTTTTCTTCGAAATGCGAGTACATATTTTTTTGGCTAGTAATTTCTTTCCTGGCATATTTAAATGAAGTCCATGGACTGTATGGAACCTTTGCTCCAATCTGTTTATATCTAAAATTCTTCAATCCATAATGCAGGTCTATAAATGTGCAGCCAAGACTGTCACAGAATCGACAGAGCCCTTGGTTGAGACACTCCACTTGGCTGCAAACCACATAACCTCATCATTCTAAGAATGTTTCTGCTTATTGTGAGCTCTGCTTGTACTATGACATTTGGTGACACCTGCACTGCTTGTTAAATGGCTGTCATTGGCTCCTGATAACCATGCACAGTTTGAGTTAGTAGTTTTTGTAAATGTCACCTGGTTGAAAACCCACATAATTACAAAAATGTTCAAGGTCTGATTTGCACTTATCATGAGTCCTGAGTCATTGCCAATTTTGTAAAAGGTTACCCATATTATTCCGAGTAAGAAATATATAAAAGATGATTGTTGGAAATAGTGCAAACTATCTTAACTCTGTATTCCAAAGAAAAGTTCAGTCCATGCTGTATCAAAGTTACACCTGTAACAAATAGAGTCCACAATATAAAAACCTGAGCCAAACCAAAAGCATGTTCACCTCGCACTCCACATGTTGCATCACAACTGACTCAGACTGGCCCTGGACCAGCTTAAATGCGAGATTGTCCACCTGATGATGCGCACCCTCTGGGTAGTTATGCCATAGCAGTCAACAGTAATGGTTTCATAGTGACATCTGGTGGGGTCACTATGGTAGAGAAGAGCTAGTAACTTACAACCACAGTCACCAGAATTAACCCCCTTGATTATTTCTTCTGGGGTTGTACCAAAAACATTTTATATCAGTTGTGCCATAGAACATAGTATGTTATGAATAATTCATGTAACATATCACTCATTTGCTGATGCAGAGGTGCTTTAGAGTAATCGAAGTGCTCAAGGAAAGATGGCTGTACTTAGAACAATGTGAAAAACATTTTGAGCACCTATTGTAGCACATCAACAGAAAATAAGATATTTTCTAATAACTTGTCACAAATGTTAAAATTGCAAATGAAGGTCACTCAAAGTTAAAAATGCAAGAAAAAGTTTTCCCTCACTGTAACATGAAAAAGCACATCCATTATCGCAGAAATTTCCTTTTCTTTCTTTAAACATTGTTCAAATCACCAAATAAAGGAAGAGATTTTGATGACATCACCAAAATGATACAATATACAGAAAACATTTTGGAAAATATATTCACTTTTGTGATCTCTTTTCAGTGGAGTTAATTGTTCCCCATGTTCCTGTTAATAACAATGAAAACAGTCAATTTTAGACAAAATAATTTAATCAGATAGATAAAAAATCTACTCACCAAGTCACGATAGAACAAACACATAAGAGAGTTCTGCCTTCTTCAGGCATAAGGGTTGAAGGGAAAGGAAGAGGGGTGAAGGAAAAGGCCTGGAGAGGTCTAGGAAGAGGGGTAGATTTTGAGAAAGTCACCCAGAGCTGCAGGCCAGGGGAGACTTACTGCCCAGGATGAGAAGGAAAGACTGATTGTTGGGGACTGCATTAGATGAGATTTGGAAATCTTAAAGCTTTAAAAGGTGGAATACATGGTAATATGAAAGACAGAGATTACTGCTTAAACATCGTGCATGAATTAATAAGAGCGAAAAGCTAAGTGCAGTGTTCGTAACAGAGGCGGAAGGGGGATGATGAAAATAGATGGGTAAGACAATGAAATATGTACAAAACTAGAACAGGGTGAAGAAAAGGATAGTTACTGTGACGAAATGCTGAGATGGAAGAAATTAATGTAAGTTAAGGTCAGGTGTGTGGCGAGAACCAAGGATATGTTGTAGCCCTAGTTCCCACCTGTGGAGTTCTGAGAAACTAGGGTCTGTTGGAAGAACCCAGATGGTGCGAGTCTTGAAACAGGCAATATGGTCACAATTGACATGTTGTAGAGGATGCTCTGCAACAGAATGTTGCATGTTGCCAGTAGACAACCTCTGCCTATGGCTATTCATTGTCATTGATAATTATCGTAGAGTGCATTAAAATAATTCTTCAGTTTTATTCTATGACACACAGAAAGTCGTGCTTCAGCTCTAGGTTGGATATTAAAATCGAATTTCCACTCTGTTAGTTAGGAATTGACCGTAACAGCACATCAGTATTTCCCACAATTGGTATCAGTTTCATACACTGTTTCTGTAACTGAGTTATGTTTTTTTTTATGTATACACAGTACCGCAGTAAGTAAGCATGGGTCAGTTGCAGCCAATACTATAGTTGGAGCCACAAACAAAGGTTGTCGAGTTTAGGCTCATTCTGTGCACCTGCGTCACTTATTTTCCAACAACCCATGAGCATTCTGTAGTACTCTGCACACACTGCTGTGAATGTCGCATCCAATGCAAGCATTAAATGTGATCACAGTGAGTTATTTAGTGAATTTTTATCCATTTATTTTGAGTTGGTGCCACTCTTGGTGGTAGTAAGCAACAAATTCTACGCAAGCAAGTGAAAGACGTAATTTTCAGGTCAGCATACATGCTTACATCAAGTGCAAAGCACTTGTATGCATGTACTGCAACTGTTGCCCAGATCAGCAACAATGCAGTCCCTGTTCAACCTGTGTGAACCACTACGAGCTTTCAAAAATAATTTTAAAAAAAGGAGGTGAGGTGGCCCTCAACCACATACCCTCAGACTCAGAGTTGAAATATTAAAAGTTTTGGCTGGTTTTGTTGTCTACGGGCTGGGATACGTAATTGCCGCATTACAGGCCAAACACTGCTGAGTCTACAGTATACAATAATAATATACACATGAATTGAATGGTTGAAGGTTTCTATCACTCGGCAATTGTGAATTATGTATGTAACATATAAATTTATAAATGAAAGAGTGCAAGTAAATAAAATCTGCAGGTACTATCTTAACGACTTTAAATGATGAGTACGATAATAGAAGTACTTTTGAGATTGCAGTATATTTCTGCAAAACACTTATTGGTGTCAATGGTCCAGCAATTAAATAAAATACAAGTTGAATAACAGGGAAACAATAGATTCCTTCTTCACATAATTAGTTATGAACAACAACATAGCTCACGAGATATTCACTTCTAAATGCATACTACATCCTCACTGTAGAAAACACCAAAATCTCACAAGTTCACAAGTCTGCACTCTGTAGTATTTCTATCACCTGCAACCATGCACAAACAGCTCCACACTCTCCATGTCTCTCTCTCGACCATACATTGTGCCTTCACATCCAGCACTTCCTGTATCCTGTGCAACTCTGCCGAACTCGCTTCCATCCAGTCTCCCCATTCATGAGCGCTGTGATTGGCTTGAGCTCTCGCGCCATGTCTTCATGCCAACGCACCCACACAAACATAATGAAACACATTTGAAGTACTGGTTT
This sequence comes from Schistocerca serialis cubense, assembly GCF_023864345.2. NCBI lineage: Eukaryota > Metazoa > Arthropoda > Insecta > Orthoptera > Acrididae > Schistocerca > Schistocerca serialis. Next base: position 353,830,125 of record NC_064641.1, on the reverse strand, counting down.
TACATTTAAATAACTTGAAATTATATAAATATTCCTATGGCTGGACCATAAACACGCTCTAACACACATTATTAGATACATAAACAAAATAAATAAACATATATCAAAGAAATAGAACAAAAGGTAGGCCAGTAGCCTAATGTCTCTGTGCTTTCTATAACACAGTAAATATTTAACCAATTTCTTCATGAATAGTATATATTGGATATTAACAAAGAGATAGATGAATAAATGTACTTATAAGCATGCTGCTACCGTTTTTTCGTGTAACTGTGGAGTACTCATGGCCTGACATGATCGATAGTAATCGGCCACTTTGATCTCCAATAACTCGTGTACTATTCAAGTTACATGCCTGTAATTTATACCAATTTAGGTTTACACTAATAGCTTTCTAAAGACATGTTGATTGACAAAATCGGGTGAAGCATTTAAATTTTGGAAATTCATTGCTGGGTGTTACTTGTATAATTTACAGTCACATACTAAACCTTAAACTATTAAAGATATTGAAAATATGATTACACCATCAGAATCGTCATGCAAGTAATAGTAATGTACATGTTTCTTTTTGAAGTATCATGATTCATCTGGCTATTATTAATTTCCGTATGAACAGTGAAATGTCTGCCATGATGGTTTCACAAAGTCTGCCATCTTTTGCGCTCTCAGCATAGACATCTCCTTTATCGACACAAAGCACTGTCCTCATTGCAGCAGAATTCCCAGCCACGTGGCTGGACCATGCACTGAGGCTACCCCTCTTGTCTGGTTAACGTTTGGCACCACGTGTTTGCTGCCGGGCTCCATCTGGCCGAACGACCCATGTGGCCGCACTAGCTCCAAACATATAATATTTCCAGGGCACCACAACTTGCCCGTTACTTCACACCACCATCATTTGCAGATCAAACTATAGTAACTCAGTTTTAAGGCTTTTATAGTTATAACAGACTGAGATATCTTGTCTACAAATTTGAAGTTTTATTAAGAAAATAACTAAATTGACAGAAAATATTTGGCAATCGAGTTTTATGAAATGTCAATAATTTGATCATATCTTCCTGAGTATTGACTGAGCCTCAGTGCTGACAATTGATGTATTTAAATATTATAAGAGCATGGAATACAAATTCATTGAGTATTTTTAATTATGTATGTATATGGTGATGTGCTCCTCTGTGTATTGCATTTTGATATTGCATGTATTGCAGAATTCTTATGTGAACACTCTGAGTAAAAGGCAATTCAGCTTCTGTAGTAGCATTATCTTTTAAGTGTTGTTTTAAAAGAGATAAATATCTCCCAGAAAGTAAATTTATGCTCTTTATTGACAGTAAATTATCACTACAGTGCAGTATACTCTTGGTGCCTACACAGGTTTAATTTAAAATGGCAAAGAAAGAAAGGAAAATCAGTACTCTGATGCAAAAGATAACTTCAGTTTCCTCCATTATATTAATTAGCTGCTGTTTACTTCTGATTACTAGCTTCATATGTACATTCCCACGTTATTATCAAAGAACTGTAATTATCTAAGTACAACAAAAATAGGGTCATGTTTACAATAAGCATTGCTCCTTGTTATGCAGCTAACTGGTATCTTTGATTTTTACTCTCCTATTAAGCTGACACAAGGCTTTAGTACTCTGTTAGAAACACCATGAACAGAAGAATGATAGTGTTTAACATCACCATGTGGTTCCAACCCCCAAGCCCCCCACCCGCCCACCCCACCCTGTTCTTGCACTTGAAATTATATTTGCCAGTGACATAAACAGTGTGTGCTGGAGTAAAACCAATAGACCTCTACAAGGGCATGCATACAATAGTTTGTAGAAGGGGGCAGGCTATATCTAGGGGTATGAAGAATTTTTAATGTTTAGGAAGAGGAAAGGCAAGATGTAAAAAGCCATAATTAAGTTCGAGTTTCGACACTGTTAAAAACCTGAATAATACCAACTTTAAAATCGTATTCTTGAAGAAAAAATACCTGACTATACTATATTTTTGCCTGAGAGCTAGGAGGGTAGGCTTGCCCCCTCTCTTGCCCCATGGATATGGGCACCCTTGAATCTGAACTGAGTTGATTATTCAAAGCTGTGATGTTTGTTGCCATTGTGGTGAACCAATAACTGAAACTGGTGACCAGTTATTTCAGTTATCATCATTTCTGACACAGCTATTATCTGGAAACTATATTTCATTTGCCTTGATGTATTAGTTGTTTAATAATACTCTAGGTGGGTCATGCTTTGTTGCTGGAGCATTTCATTTTTCATGCATACTTATGCATTTTGATTTTTTGATAACAGACTGGAGAATTTCACATAATTGTGGTAATGGAGTTTTCAATATTGGTTACAGCTTATCCTCTGAATTAGGTAAAAGCTTCTCTTCCTGGTAAAATATGCTTTAACTCTGTATGTTATCGTCCCTTGCCCCAATTTCAGTTTAATTTTTTCATCATTTGTTTAATAAGAAAATAGATTCAAAATGGTGTATGAATATACGTGAGACAGGAAGCAAAAAGGGACCTCTTGTCAGAGAAGTAAATTTGCAGTACAAGCAAAAACATTCAATAATGTCTAAAATATCCATTTTTATGATAATTTACCTCATTCTGTACATGTCTATTTCCATTGAAAGTTCTTTGAATCCAACAGGTGTCAATAATATCATTTAAGTCAGTAGCTATCAGTCTTCTGAAAACAGACCTCGTATTGCTACAGGGAAATAACATTGGCTTGACAAGAGGCCCCTTTTCAAAATCTTGCAGTTGTGTATGCAGTGATTCAAAAAACGGCATCTAAATTTTTGAGGCATTTTAAGCTCAGAGTAGCAGAGGTTGAAAATACCACTTCAGTTGTAAATTACTTTATTTTCACATGACCGGTTTTGGACTGTTATAAGCCCATCCTCAGGTGTCGAAGCTGTGCTGTGGTCCCCGAGCACAGTGTGTACCAGGCGCAGTGTGCTGCCTATGAGCGCAGAACAGAGAGTACAACTGAAGTGGTATTTTCAACAGATAATGCAGATAATGTTCAGTTTCAGATGTTCTGCCAACAGGGTTGTTTGAGCTCAGAGTAGTTTTGTATAGAAGAAGAATGGGTAGTTTTGTATAAAAGAATAACTTTTCTCTCAGTTTGGGGCCAATTTACTTAGTTGTAAATTTATCTACACAGCAATGTACTATAAGTCTGAAGAGCTTAACCACATAATATATACCATATTTTACAGACTATAAGATGCAGTTTTTCCTTCAAAATATTGCCTCCACAATTCAGGTGTGTCTTAAATTCAAAATTAATATAAAAATGCCCAGTGTTTCATTTAACACCCTCTTAAACAGACTCTTAAAAATGGCCGTATATTTGATCCTGCAGGAAACCCATCTCTATCTAGCAACATTGTATTCAACTGGCAGCAGCAGTGCACTGATGTGACGAACATGAGTTGTGGGGACTCACAAGCTTGCTAACACTATCTCCCTCCCAAACTACCATCACAAACCCAGAACACTACTGATCCTATGATGCATTATTGCAGTTTACTGTGCCAGCAAACTTGAACTGGAACTGACTTGTGTTATTGGTAACAGTACAGTATCTTTGTTAGTAGCTAGTTTTGTGGTGGAAAAAAATAAGAGGTATTCATATGATGCAGGCTATAAATTGAAAGTAATAGCATATGCAGAAGAATGCGGAAACAAAGCAACTGAGCAGCATTTTGCCCCACCACCAGCAGAAAAAAAAAGAAAAAAAAATCCATTTGCGATTGGTGGACTAGTAAAGAAGAATTGAAATAAATGAGGAAGACTAAATGTGCAAACAGAGGAATGAATACAAAATGGCCAAAACTAGTAGATGCTGTGTTGAAATGGATTCAAGTACACTATCAAAATGGCACTGGTGTTAATACAAAAGTGGTTAAAACACATGCTCATAAGCTAGTGCTACAGTGGACTTAACAGACTTTAAGAGTGGAGTTGGTTGGTGCTACAGGTTTTTGTTAACTGACATGTGAACCAAAACCAAAGTGTCTCAGAAAATGCCACAAGAGCATGAATAGAAAATATTATCTTTCCATTGCTTTATTATTCAAAATCAAAAGAAAACCATTGCGGAACTAACCATATAGCAAATATGGATGAAACCCCTCTGACATCTGATGTGCCAAATAACAGAACTTTAGCATGAAAAGTGCTAAAACTGAAACTATAAAAACAAGTGGACATGGAAAAGGCACTGCACTGTTGTCCTTTCACATTGTGCTGACGGTACTAAACTTAATCCCGTGATCATTTTCAAGCACAAAACAAAGCCGAAACCTTCTGAAATAGTGCTAGGTGGTGTTGTTCACATATATTACAAGGTTTAGATGGACAAGACTGATATGAAATTATGGATTAACAGAGTGTGGGAGAGAAGGAAAGGTGCTTTATTGAAGAAGAGTTCTCTTCTTGTGCTAGATCAGTTTAGTACTCATTTGAAAAATTCTGTGAAAGAGAAATTCAGACAGAGAAATACAGAGCTTGCCATTATTCCAGGAGGACTGACTTAGCAATTACAACCTCATGATGTATTGGTAAATAAACCATTTAAATGTATATGACAGAGGAATGTAATAAATAGATGATGGATGAAACCCAACATGAATTCACACTGAAGGGAGCTTCAAATCGACCTAAAAACAAACAAGTGTGCCAGTGGATAAAACAGTTGTGGTTTAGAGTGAGAGAAGACATTATTGCTAAATCTTTCAAGAAATGTGGCATAAGTAATGCTCTTGATGGCAGTGAAGAACATCTTTTATATGAGGAGCACATCGAAGATGACAAAGAGGAAGAAGGAGAAGACGAAGAAGATGAAGATGAAGATGAAGAAGCAGGAAGTTCAGATGACAATTTTCAGGGATTTTAAAGGTCACTTTGATTTTATAAAACTAAGAAAGAAAGTTCAGATGACCATATAGCAGAGATGCTGAGTCACAGATAGACACAACAAAAAGACTGTCACAAATAAAGTTTTCGGCCATATAGGCCTTCATCAACAATAGACACACACACACAAAACGCGCGCACCCCCCCCCCCCCCCCCCCCACACACACATACACACACACAAAATCACACACACACTGCCAAGTCTGGTTTCAGTTGCCTGAGACTGCAGTCAAGTGTGCGTGTGTGTGTGTGTGTGTGTGTGCGCATGTTCACGTGCGCGTGTGCATGTGCATGTGTGCACATGCGCGAATGTGGGCGTGTGCACATGTGTCTACGCCTGCTGTTGATGAAGGCCTGTATGGTCAAAAGCTTTATTTGTGATAGTCTTTTTGTTGTGTCTATCTGTAACTCAGCATTTCCGCTATATGGTGAGTAGCAACTTTCCTTTTCATAATACTGTTACGTTCCATCCTGGATTTTCCATTGTTTGAAAGTTCAGATGACGATTTTCAGGGATTTTAAAGGCCAGTTCGGTTTTATAAAGTATGAATTTTTTTTAGTCTGGTCTTGCAATCTAATACTAGAAATGGTACACATGTTATCTTTTAAAAATTAAGGTGTACTTTATAGTCTATAGCGTCTTATATTCCACAAAATATGGTAATTTTAACTTAAACAACTCTGTACCATTTAGAAAAAGACATTTTGAGCATAGTATATATGCAGAATTTGTTTCTCAAATATGTCCAGTTAATCCATGGTAATAAAGTGAAACTTTGAAATTTGTTATCTCAAAACACCTCTTTTCAATCACAAATATGCGACGTGTCGTAAATCACTCAAATTTAGAGACAGAAATCTTCTTCTTTTTATTTTTTTACAAGTTGTTCAGAATTTAATGCAAATGGAAAAATTACACTAACTGAAAAACCAAATTTGTTTTTCAAGGAGTCCCTTTTTGCGTTTGCATCTCACATCTATAAGAAAGAGTTAAATTTTTCATCAAGACTGACTTAGCTATAGCTCTCCCAGTTGTCCTATTGTAGCTTTTCACAAACACCAGTGAGTGAGGCAATGATTATATTTCTGTTGTACTCTGTTTTCCCTTTTAGACTTGGCCTTAACTGGATAGTTAGTCTTATGTCAAAATTTAAGCATCATTCTTAGATGAACCATTTACTATCACTTTTACATCTAATTCAATAAAGATATTGGGATGTAAGAAGTCTACATCTATATGTATACTCTGCAAGCCACCTTTTGGTATGTGGTTGATGTTACTTCTGGTGACACCTTAATACTTTCAATTTACAATCATAAACAATGTCTAAGAAGAATATACTCATAGTAACTCCTCATATGAACTCATTTTTTTCTTATTTCCATAACTGTAGTCTTAAAAGTTATTGCCAAACGTTTCTTGTGTTGCGAGCTCCCTGAATTTTATCAAAAAAACTCTCCATGGTTTGCGACACCTCTTGTAGTGTCTAGTGTCCGCCTCTGGTATTTGATAAGCTTCTCTGTAAGACTATCACACTTACTAAGTGAATCCATGATAAAATGTGCTATTCTTCTTTGGATATTCTGTCTACTCTATAAGTTTTCAAGGACTGTTAACATATGGTCTTCAGCCCTCACTGGAAACTTCAGTGTAGGATGTAATACAGTGTTGGACATCAATATCAGTATGTATCTTAGATAAGACAAAAAATCAGAATTATTACCTCCACATGTAATGAGTCTTTAGTTAAGTCTGCTTAACCATATCAGCTCTCCCCAGTTAAATAATGAAATTTAATGGTCTATAAGCTGTCAGCATACTAAGCTTGTGAGTTTCCAGATCCACTGTTATGGTACAGCATGCAAATACTCACTAACTTTGGGAGTTTACATCAGTTTTTATGTATTCAGCCACTCTTCCTTGTCTTTTACTGGTACTATAATATCTTGATGTTAGCTTTATCCATCTGGATGTATCTTTAATTTGAGTGGTTTCCAAATGATGTTCTAATAACTGTAGCACATACGTTAATATTCCATTTTCCGTTTTGTTTATTGTGTTGATTAACTATAGGTATATCATTTTTATATATAAGGTTTCTTAATTTTTGATGGAAGACACTAAAAGACTGTTGTCCTAGAGTACAGATTTCTTGAAGTTGCAATAGTTTTCTTAGTAAGTAGCTGTTTCAGTAGTAACCACATTTACTCTACAGCTATGTTTTTTGTAAGAATTTATCCTAAAAAAAATCCACTGAAAACAGTGGGCGGGGATGGAGTAGGATGGATATGTTTTAGTGAGACTAGGTCCTGTTGGAAAATAGCTGTGCAAATTGGTGTCTTATCAGAAGCATTCAGAAGCAGACCATGGCATATATGAAGCTATCAAGAGATGGACACTGGATCAGTGAAACTTACATATGAATGACCATATCTCCTGAGTCACTATTCAAGCTCTTCACTAACTTTTTCCTCAGAAAACTCCAGCCAATGCTTTTTGTGTTGCTCAATGAGAGGCATAATCTTCACACTAGTTGATGAGGACTGTAAGCAAAATATCTTCCTCTTTTGTTTAACTAAGGGTTATGATCCAAACTGTTGCCTGAACCTCCAGCTATAATTATATAACTGAAAAAATTTCAATCACATTAAAAAATTCCCCCCTCTGAGAAAAGGTGGTTTTTGTCCTCCCGTTAATCTTCTGGCTGATTTGGTGTGTACTACTGTGAGTTCCTGTCCTGAGCAATCCTCTTCATCTCAGAGTGGCACTTACAACCTACTTCCTCAGCTATCTGCTGGATATATTGCAAGGTCTGTCTTGCCCTACAGGTTTTACCCTCTACAGCTCCCGCTGGTACTGCATGATCCACAAGGTTCTTGTTCAGTTATCAGTAATCTCAATTTTGCTATTCTTCATTACTTTTGTCTTTCTTTGGTTTACTCACAGTCCATATTCTGTGCCCATTACTCTGCTCACTCCATTCAGCAGATCCTGTAATTCTTTCTCACTTTCACTGAGGATGACAACATCACCACTAAATCTTATCACTGATACCATTCCACCCCCAAATGTTTCTTTTATTTAATCATTGCTCCTCTGTGTACAGATTGAATAGTAGTGAAGAAGGACTGCAGCGTTAGCTGACATCCTTTATAATCCAAGTACTCCTCTCTTGGTCTTAAATTATTGTTTTTCTGTTGGTGCTTACACATTTTGAGTATTGTAAATGTCTTGATTTTTTTCTAAGTTTGTAGCCATTATCCAGCACAAAGTCAGAATAGCCTCTCTGGAGCCTCTACTTTCGTTAAGTTCAATCTGATTATTATCTAAGAGATCCTCAGTTTTGTTTCTCATTCTTTTGTATCTTATTCTTGTCAGAAAATTTGATGCATGAGTTGTTAAGCTGACTGTGCTGTAGTTCTTGCATTTATTTGCCTTTGATATTCTACACATGTAACCAACATCTTGCCAGAGCGCATTACATTTTATTTAGATAATGTGGTGGAATTTAAGACTGAATTAAAGAACTTTCTGTTGCAAGTCTGTCTACTTCATTAAAGATCATCTTCAGGGAAATTCTCAAATTTAATATTTTAAGTTATTTTGTAATCAAAATTTGCAATTTAATACATTTGTAGTTTATAATATGAGATCATTTCAGTGTTCTACACTTTCAATTTGACTTCTTTCCACACCCAAGAGACTTTTCTCTTCAGGAGCTATGGCATATGACTACTGTAATGTAATGCAAACATGCACCCAACAGGTTTTTCCATTGTGGGTATCCCAGGTGAAAGATCTACCCCATACATCCACCCACCACTTCCTACAGTCCTGTTTCACAAATTATTCACTGATCAGAGAAGAGACACATATGAAACCAGCCAAATGATCTGCCAACTGTGATACAATTTCTGTGCAGTGTTCTTTGTTGGCAAGATAACTAACCAGCTGTGTACACATACATATGGTAAAGATAGGTAAACTTCCATGTCCCAACTGACTGCCAAATCATCCTCTGCCATTGGCATCTTTGGATGCACTGTGGAGGGGCATGTGATCAACACACTGCTTTCCTGTTTATTGTTGGCTTTCTTGAACCTGTAACCGCTAATTATCAGTTGAGTAGCTGCTCGGTTGGCCTCACAAGTGAGTGCACCCCATACCAGTCTTCTCACCAAGGAAAAATCCGTGGCAGTACCATGAATTGATCTTGGATCCCCCAAATGGCAGTCAGCTGTGCTAACCATACAGGCTATATGGCAGATGCCTACAGACATGAACACCTCCTAACCTTGACTAACAATAGACTTCATCATTCAGTTGTCAAGCAAACTGCACACCAAAACACTGCTTGAATACTTTAATATTGCCCTCCAATGCCATCCATAGTTTGCATGTTGAGTAATATCCTTTCTACTTTCACAACTGTGTCCTTAGCTCTGTTCTTTCTTATCATTTTTCTCCACAAACCACCCCTGTCTCAGCAGTGTAATCACCTTATCTCTTTTTCCTCTGTCTCACACTCGTCCCTCAGATTCATAGTTGCTACTAGTATTAACCTACATTTTACCATTTTCGCTGAGTGTCATCAGTCTTCCCCTCTCCTGAATCCTGTCAAAAGTTCCATTGGCGCTCCTTCTTTGCATCCAAATCTTTGTACCTGTGTGTATGTGTGTGTGTGCAAATGCTTGAAAGCTAGTCTCATTATCCCAACTTTAAGTGATGTGACTAAGAGCTGACAATTACATATCACCCAGTGAGTGGTCATCTCATATGATTTTTTGTATAATGTTTATATCATGGAAGTTTAATTACTATAATATTGATTGCTTTAAGTAGCTCCTGTCTGCCAATAGATGCAACTATCTCATGATGTCAGGACAGTTTTTCTCCAGTACTTGCATTATAATATGTCTGATGCTTGCACTGACTTAACAACTTGAAGAAAAAGGACTATAAAGTTTATGTTGCAAACAAAATTGTGAATCATTTAAAGTTTGCACTTTCAGTTACCATAATTAGTGTAGAGGAAGACTGTCTGCAATGGTACTGATGCTCACACATGTGTAAGGCCCTCATTTTTGTTTTGTACAGGATTCAGCTCATCCCTTCTGAACATGATGAAGAAGCCTAACATTCAGAGGGCTATCAATAATATAAGAAATCTCATGTAGTTTCTATTGGAAGTTTCTCTATAATCTGTAATGACAGTATCATACAGTTAATGTAGATGGAGATATTGTTGCAGTTTAAATTAAAAGATTATGTATTGTTTGATTGTTTAAGCTAGAGGCTGTTTTGTTGCTCTTTACAGGTCTAAATAGTGGGAAATCTGTACAGGTGGCAATAATCAGGACACCAGAACTTACTACTATGCATGTAAATGAGAAAAACAATTCCTTACATACTAAGGTTATGCTGTTGACAAAATATTCAAACATTCCTTGGATTAATCGAGAAAAAGGTAATAGATTCTTCATTCAATTTTTTTATTTATTTATTTTTTATTACAGTATGCTAAATACTCAGTAATATAATTAAAAAAACTAAGTTTTCAAATCTAATGGAGAAATCAGTTCTATTTAATGATGAAAACAGTTTCGCTTGCCTTTAAATTTTATGCATAAAGGTTTGTTTTCAGTTGTATTTATGGATCATGGATGAATCAGAATATATGCTATTGTAGAATACAGTTTAATGTTTGATCAGTGTTGACACTTATAAGTGTAAAATGCATTTATAATTCATCGTTACTAGAAAATATTAATGTTAGAAAGTGTAGTGCAAACTAGATGCTATGAAACTCATCACTGGCAAAGATAAAGGTACAGATAGGAATGCTTTAATAAATGCAGAACAAACAAACAAATATGTGTCATGTAAGGCTGAGTGATGTACTTTGAGGATGATGTATGTAGAAACACATGATATTTCTAGGTTGGTGTACCAGTCTAGTGACTGATTTTAGAATCATATGTAGAAATGTGGTACAGAGACTGCTATAAGCGGTTTTCTATGTTTTGTACCATTTTGTTGTTGTGAGACATGACGTTGTGTTTTGCGCAGTATTTGCAAATATTTTTAGTTCTGCCCATTTAAGCACAGTTAACATATTAAAACTACTTGGAGGATATTATTAATTCTTTAGTTATAAAATTTTATTATGAGTAAAATTCTACATGATTTAAAACTAGTTACATAACATGTGGATGGTTAAGCCATATTTTGTTAATCATGCAGCTTCTTGTACCTGGAAATAGAAGACTGTCTTTTACCACAGAAAATGTCCATCCCCAATAGTTGGGTGGTCAGCAGGACAGAATGTCAATCCTAAAGGCCCGGGTTCAATTATTGGCTGGGTTGGAGATTTTCTCCACTCAGGGACTAAGTGTTCTGTTGTCCTAATCATCATCATTTCATCCCCATCGACACTCAAGTTGCCGAAGAAGCATCAAATCGAAAGACTTACACCCAGTGAACAGTCTACCCAATGGGAGGCCCTAGTCACATGACATTTATTTACCATAGAACATCTGATATTTGCAAATGAACTGAGTTTTTTAATGTCTTGGGAATTTTATCTGTCTTGAAAATGGGACTTTGTGTTAGTTTTCTGTAGGCTTCTACTTAAAATGTATTTAACTTGTGACTAATTTTTGATAATAGTCCTACTTAACTTGATTTCACTTACCGATTATTGGTATGTATTGAGTAATAACATAACAGATGGGCTCTTAGGAATACGGTACTGACAACATTTTCTCTGTTGCAGTGCTGTTAAATTTCAATTGAATATTTGTTCCTAAGTATGTGACCATGTTGTATATTGGAATATGTTTTTACCTTTTGTAAAACCCTACTTCTCTAGAGCAATTTTTGTAGTTTCAGAAAAAGATAACAACACACAGAAACTGAATAGTATCATATAAAAATGAAATATGAAAATATATTCAACTTGTTTTACAAAACAGGTTAGAAGTGAATATTTTGAAAAGTCTTCCAAGGTACACCACTCTCCCCTAGTAATAAATATGAAATTTCATAGTTATTAGAATATTACAGGCTATTATGCTGTCATCAGATGAATTTTTTATTGATACCCTATGTTTGGTTTCTAACTATGGAGGACATCTTCAAGGGGGGTTGTAGCTTCTTTGAAGGTATGATTCACACCCTGGCCTGCTAGCAGTTAGGTTATGCAGTGGACCATCAAAGAAACCTTTGAAGGTGTCCTATGCAGGTGGGGACAAAATGTTGAGCTTCAATCAGAAACTCATCTGACAGTGGCATAACAGCCCAGAATATTGGAATAAGTTAATTATATTTTGACTAACTTCGTAGCAGCTGAGGAGAGCTCCGCCTACCATCCTAAGGGAGCCATGGGTCTGATGATGGTTATGTAAAAATAACTGAAACTGGTTACCTATATCATTGAAACATAAATGGTGTGATCAAGACTGAACTTTAGTCAAAATATAATAATCTATTGATCACCGTATTCCAAAAATGTTTACCAAAACTGTATAAGTTAATTACATGTATATGCAGCCGAGGTGGCTGTATGTACATTCTGTAATTAAGTTAACGCACAGTTGCTGGACTTCAGCCTATAACAATGTTTATAATTACATTTGAATAAGTGCGACATTTCTGGCCATGAAAGTTTACATTTTATAAATATAAAGTTAATTCAGAGAAACACTAAGTAAGTATTTTGAGTGAAAAGTTTAAAGAAATTTAATTTTATTGGTTGCCATATTCACTTAGCAGAAATGGAGTGGTAATAGCATATTAAAATAGATAGGATAGTCAAACAAATGTATAAACACAACAAAATCTTTAAAAATCAAACTAAGAAAGAAAACACATACAACAGCAATTTTAGAAGTACCATGTGAAGGTTGTTTAGTAGCCAGATAAAACTGGTGCTGTGATCAAACACTATAAATTCTTCTCTGCTACAAACTCACTCGTGGTGAGGCTGACTTGTTAAAATCACTGGAATCTCTAAATACCTTCTCCAATTAAATTTCACGTTGTCCTATTCTGAATCCTATGTCACTATCCTTAATGTTGATTTCATCCCACTGAAGGCCAGCTACATACTTCCATCCACATTAAACCTACTAGCAAACAACAGTACTTACATTTTGGCAGTTGCCATCCTTTCCATGTCAAATGTTCCCTCCCATACAGTCTTGGCATTTGAGGCAAACATATTTTTTTGGATGCAGATTCTTTACAGCAATACACCGCTATTCTCACCACAGCCTTCAGGATGTAATTACCACCAACCTAGTTCAAAAGCAGATTTCCTAGGCCATCACATACATTCCTGGTACACCTGATCCATCTAAAAAAAAAAAAAAAACAACTTTATAGTGCACCACTTGTCATCCAACATTATCCTGGTCTTGAACATATTAATAAGCTACTTCGACAAGGCCATGACTTCTGAAAATCATGCTCTGGAATGAGATCCTTTCTGTCTGAGATTTTGCCCACCACAACTAGAATAGTTTTTTGTCATACTTTAAATCTCCACAATATCATTGTCAGACCCTATGCTCCTCCTGCACCCATCTCCCTACCTTATAGCTCCTACTCCTGTGACTGTCTTGGCTGCAAGACTTGCCCTATGGACCCTCCTACCACCATGTATTCCAGCCCCATAACTGGCAGAACATAATACTATGAAAGAGAGAGCCACCTGTGAAACGACACATATCATATACCATCTGTTGCGTAAACACTGTTCAGACTTCTACATCGGCATTACTACCACCCAGTTCTAATTTAGGAGGAATGGGCATAGGTTGATGGCATATACCAGCAACACACAATATCCTCTTGTAGACAGTGCTCTGCAACAGGACACTGATGGCCTTGGTACCTGTTTCACCACATGCACCATCTGGAGTCTTCAGCCAAACACCAGTTTCTTATAACTCTGCATTTGTGAACTAACACTACAACATTGTCTTGGTTCTCACCACCCTCCTGGCCTTAATTTAAATTAATTCTTTCTGTCTCGGCACTTCTTCACAGTAACTATTCCTTCCTTAAGTCCATTTTAGTTTTCTACATCTGTCATTTCCTGACCTGTTTATTTTTCCCCCTCCCACCTCGGTTACATACAATGCTCTTAGCTTTTCACTCTTATTAACTCATGCACAATATTGTAGTAGTAATCTCTGTCTTGCATATTACCCTGTCTTCCGCCTTTAAGCTCTCAGGTTTTCAAATGTCATCTGGTTCAGTTTTTCCATCTCATCCAGTCCGCTAAGTCTCACCTGATGTGGGATTTGGGTTGACTTTTCTGAACTGTACTTGTTTTCCTAAACCTCTTCAGTCCTTTTCCTTCACCACTCTTACTTCCACTTCAACTTCTACCAGAAGGAACCACTGGCTCCAAAAGCATATAAAAATTAAACGTTTTTGTGTCTGTGTTCTCCTGCCTCCTTTTGGTGAGTAAATTTTTTATCTATCCATTTGCATTATATCATCAACAATTGATTATTTTTGTTGTTAGAAACTATTTTTTTAAGCTCTTCAATTTTCATTCAAATAATAGTTGGAATTAAATTTTCTGCAAGCAGGCTGATTTGAATGTTTTTTAATTTACTGTTTTTTTCTCCTTTTTCTTGACACAGAAATCTTGTCACCACAACGACCTCCTGCTCCTCCTACTGAGTATTTTCAAATTAATCTTGGTGGTTATAAACCAATAGACCTGAAATCAAATCCAGCAGCCATTTCTTTGTCTGGATATGTTGGTTGTATACGTGGATTCTCTGTTGATAACAAGACTGTTGATTTTAGTCTTGGAAAAGACCCTGTTGAAAATGGTATGTACAACAAGCACCATACTTAGAAATATTTGTTGATGACTTTATGAAAACTAGTACTTTGACTTACTGACAGTGTTAAGTGAAGGCACTGTTAGCATGTAAGTTAATTTAGCTAGTAATCATTTAAATGAACTATTGTATTTAAAAGTATGTTCTCAGAAAGAACTGATTCTTGTCTATTAAGTTGTGCTGCTCACAAACCAAAAAGAATAAATTATGGCTGTACCAGTAGAATTCTAACACCCGTTTCTTCATTAGAATAACTTTGTTTAGAATAACTTTCTTTAATAACTTAGTTTAGTGTTTTGTGTATTCTAACTGTAAATATGCTGTGTTTATTACTAATGACAACTGAACTACTTCTGCAGTACTTCTATCACATAACTATTTAATTTAACTGTGGTCCACAGGAGCTATGGTAACATGGGAACAGTTTGGTATAGCACTTTTTCTATAATCTGTGCTGGGAAGGAGATAATAGAACTCCTTGTCATAATTATGTCATCATAAAAATATTCCAGCCTAATTATTTGTTAATTAACTTTGCCTGTGATGTGCATAATAGGGATTCTGTAGACTGAAATCCTGAAACTCTTGCATGATTTCAATATGATTTAAGTACTTGACTAGTTATCTTCATTTCACTGTAATATTAGATGCATTCTGTATCAGTTACACAGAAAGACGTAATCAGTAAATACTCCTGACTTCTTCAATTCCCCACAACAGCTTTTTCAGTATGAGGTTTGTGTACTATAATTTATGTTTGCATATTATTATTTATACATGTATGTATTCATGATATCAATATTGTAGTGTATTATTCACATTTAACAAATTATTTACCAGCAATAACAATCTTTAATGACACAGCTGTGATATTTCTCTCAGCTTACAACAACTTTGTTGAGATGGCAGGTCCTGAAGCACTCAAGTACATTGGCTTTAAGTCATATAATGGCATGTTTAAATTTGGAAATAAAGGTAAAAAAAATAAACATTGTTATGTGTCGTGCTGTATCTGCCTTATAAAACAGTGTGTCACTATGTGCTGAAACAGGAAGAGGGGGCATGGGACTGCAACTTTGAGCCAAATATCTGTTTTTCAGTCACTACATGTATATGAAGTTTCTATCTGATATATTTCAAAAGAATAAATAAACATAGCCTATGTGAATTCATAAATATACAGTTAAAAAATTTTTCTGTATCAGCTTAATGATGTGAACTATTTTGCAACTGTATCACTATTTTCCTTTGTTAATTGCCTTTCTTGTGAAGAAGAAACTTTGGGCTCTGCAAAATCATTCCTGTCATATATGACATGTATAAGTTTTCCTTATTAATTTTTTCCACTTGATTTGCACAAATATTATGTGCAGCATCACTTCTATTACCTTTTGTAAGACAGTATATTGAAATCATATTTGCCTCATTGAAGTGAATATTCAATCACATTACATGAACATAACTGTAATAAGTCTATGACCCAAGTTTAACAATTATAGACAAACTATCCACATGTTAACATACCAATGTAAATAAATAGCAATGATATTATATCACTGTTTAAGGTATTATAATTTCGTTTATAACTTGATTTCTATCAGTAAAATCACCTACAGCGTGAGATACAACTTGCATCTTGTGACAATGTGATTGGGAAATCATTAATGCATATTAGAAACACTGTATAAAAATGTTATGTTTTTATACAGCACATCATTATATATTGGCCTATAATGTTCAGTAGCTTTAAAATGCACCGAGTGATTGTATGAATCTGCCCTAATAATGTAAAATTCTAATGACATTGAGCCATGTCAGACCCAAAATAATTACATGTATTAACAATTTGTCTGATGTGTTGCCCTATTCAGGTTTGACTTTTTTTGAGCAGTTTTTATCACTTGGTGAATTCTAATCAGATTTCACATGTATGATTCACAAAGAAAACATACTCATCATACCTTTCACATTTCAGACACAAGCTAGGCCTATCATAGCTTCCTACCTATGTTGGAAAAGGTATGTCATCACTGAGGGATGTAGCCAAAGAATAAAGTGCTGTATCCCACAATGATTATCTTCAATTGTTGTTTGGTATATAAAATTAAGAAAACTACAGAAGAAGAGAAGTGACTTATTTTTTATTGCCATGTTAAATGTGAGAGAGCTAAACATGCATACTTTAAGTCAGACGATGGACTGGAATTCATCTCAGCTTCTTTAATATTTATGTGGTGACTGAACCTGTGTACTGATTGATAAACTGGAGATTTCAAGCATACTTCTTTTCTGTTCATCAAAGAATAACTGTCTCAAACCGACTAACAGAAAGCATGTTTCTTGAGAAAATGACTCTGATAAAAATTTAGGTGAACTGAGAGTGACAACATTGTATATAAAGTTAAACAGACAGTGTCATCAAAATAGATTGATGAAAGAGAAAAAGAAATGTTACAGAAATCATGTGTAATAAATAAAATGTCTTTTTGTTACAACCTTTTTACGAAATTTTCTGTTTTCTAACGTCATCAGGCTTGAATGAATACTTAAGTTTTGAACTGCTTCCTTTGTCGTCATTGTTAAAAACTGACTGTCATAAGAGATACTCTGGTAAACCCTCACACATATTTCATAATCAGTCTACTTATGTCATGGTGATGTGATAAAATAGTCAAGGTATTTGCTTATTCCGCCACAAATAATGTCGATGTCTGCAATAAAGGTTTACTTGTAATGCCACTAATTACACTGGAAAGTAAGCTTATCACTGGTTACTCTTTATCTTACCAGCAGTAAATAACTGCTTCAGTATGCTGCTAATGATATATCAACTCTCTCAGTTAAAGCTATTGTTGTAAATTCTGATCTCAGTATCTTTCTTGATAACAAAAACCCATTAGGTCAATGCATGAAGTAAGATTTTTGTCTCATTAAACTTGATTCTGTGCTTGTTTGTGAAGCAGTTTCAGGTAACAACTGATTTGTCCAATTTTTTTCTTTAATATTTCTGTGGTGTTGTGTACAGTTTCCTGCCACTTGGAACAGTCTCCTACCTGCATTTCATGTCCAATCCTCAGTACCTCATAGTTTGATGTCTTGGTGAAATAGCTGAAAACTGTTTTTCAGGGATTGTGCAAGTGATCTACACTACTCAGCTTTCACAGTTAACTAGCTCTTTCCACATTTATTAGCACTGTAAACAGTGCAGTGGCAAGATACAATTTCACATTCACACATCTTGCACAGGTAGGAATCACATCAGTGAACTGACACAATAATCAGTTAACTCAATAACAGCTTGACGCAGTGGTAGCATGATGAAAAGAAAGGTGCACATGGTAATGTTTTCAATAAGGTCACATCAATGAAAGGATCACCTGGTAAATTAATCACTTTACAAATGCAGATGTTAAATGGTAGTTCTTCTGATGCATATTTTTGTGGAACTGTCACATAGACGTTATGCCAATGTTGCCATTGCAGACTATATTCTATATAGATTTTGCTCAAGTTAATTCCGATGACAGACTTTTGCGATAAAGTTACACACAGATGTTACGCACTTACTTCCCAACTGCAGACTTTCATGCACATTTGCTGTAAAAAGATATTGGCATTATAATGGTTCTCTTGTCACAGGTGTTGCTTGTTCACATCTGAGCAATGATTGTGATATTTGGGTAGCATCCAACTATTTAAAAACTGGTTTGTGGGCTTATTTTTATTTTGGAAACTACATAATCATTTGAAAACCTGCTTGGTTAGATTTTTCTACTCTAAAATACCATATGCTAAGGCAGTAATGTAGCTTATTAAATATGTTATGGGTTAGAAAATTATAAAAGTTTATGGAATACCCTATTTATGAGTGCAAGTACGATATTGAAAAATGTGGTAAAATATGCAGATATCTTGGTTTAATCAATCACTGAGTGTGTCACATTACACATGATAATTAGGCTAACAAAAGTATAATAGCAAAAGGTCAGAATCTAACAAGCACAGAGGTGAAGTCTGCAATTGAAAATAACGATGGTTTGGGACTTCAACATTAATTATCTCATAAGTTAATTAGTTTTATGAAAATTGGAGTATGTTACTGAAAATTTTGAATGCATGTCTTTCCAATAGTGTATGTTGTGACTTACCAAACGAAAGCGCTTGCATGTCGATAGACACACAAACAAATACAAACATACACACAAAATTCAAGCTTACGCAACCAACAGTTGCTTCATCAGGAAAGAGGGAAGGAGAGGGAAAGACGAAAGGATGTGGGTTTTAAAGGAGAGTGTAAGGAGTCATTCCAATCCCGGGAGTGGAAAGACTTACCTTAGGGGGAAAAAGGACAGGTATACACTCGCACACACACACTTCTGCTTGTGTCTGTGTATGTGCGGATGGATATGTGTGTGCGTGTGCGCAAGTGTATACCTGTCCTTTTTTCCCCCTAAGGTAAGTCTTTCCGCTCCCGGGATTGGAATGACTCCTTAAACTCTCCCTTAAAACCCACATCCTTTCGTCTTTCCCTCTCCTTCCCTCTTTCCTGACAAAGCAACCGTTGGTTGCAAAAGCTTGAATTTTGTGTGTATGTTTGTAATTGTTTGTGTGTCTATCGACATGCCAGCACTTTCGTTTGGTAAGTCACATCATCTTTGTTTTTAGATATATTTTTCCCATGTGGAATGTTTCTCTCTGTTATATTAATAGTGTATGTTAATTTATCTAAATAGGTGGAGTAGTACGCTAGAAATTTCTCATGAAGAATTACAGTACTATTTCCAGTTAGTCTTATATTTCGATTAATGGATTTTTCAGTAAAACTAAATGCAGTATTGGTGTTGGCATATTGAAAATATTACCTTGAATAATAAAAGTGGAGAAAAGTTTGTGAAATATGTGAGCACATTTGACAAGCATAATATTTAGGAAATGTACAAAATTGGAAAAATGAGCAAAAAAAAAAAAAGCGTTGTTATCAGGAGACAAAGTCATGAAAAATGGAGTAATTACAACTTGCTATGTCTCTCACTGACTGACATATCTATGACTGTGCTCAAACAAAATAAATGTTAGAAATTCCAAGATCCCTAAAACCAAGACCTTTTTTTTTTTTTTTTTTATCAGGCGTAACACCTCTTTTAGTAAAACCTCCAAAATGGCAACTTTCCTCCTCTCTCTTTCTCTTAATTATTCACATGATCATTGAACTGTGTGGTTGATGGACAATGGAGAGTTGGATTTAATATGCGTTTCGACAATTCTCGATAATAAAATTGGTCATTGCTTCATCAATAAGCATAAAGTTGTTTTGGATGAGACAAAAATCTTTTCCTATATGATAATGAACAAGGCTAATATCAAATCAGTTGTAAAAGAGTTCTTGGTTGAGCATTGCTCCTGTCCTGTAAGGAAGTATCTAGAAAAACAAAATTGCACTACCCTTTTATATTACATTTGTAAAATGTCCTCAATTATACAATATTCTGTAATATTATTTCTAGTTGAAATCGTGCAAGAAATGTTTGTATCATTTTAGGATTGGTCCAGGTTTTACTGTCCACAGTTTACTGCACGAAACCCCATTAAATAAGTATATAAATGTGCAACAACTGTAGTTGTGACAGTAGATAAACACACTTGTTTTCTCATTTTTCCTTCCTTTCAATGTTCTAACTGGATTGATGTGGATCAATTTAACTACTTTTTCTGTTCCAATCTCTTCATCTCAGAGTAGTGCCAGCACCAAACATTCCCAATTATTTATTGGATATCTTCCAATCCCTGTCACCTCCTCCTGTTTTCATCCTCCACAGTTCCCCCAAGCATCATGAAAATCATTCCTTTGTGTCAAGCCACATCTTTTTGGCATCCTACCCCTTCTCCTTATCAATGATTTCTGCATGTTCTTCTCCTCACTGATTCTGTGGAGAACCTCCTCATTTTGTGTCTTATAAGTTCACCTAACATAAACATCTTTTTTATAGAATCACAGCTCAAATGCTTTTGATTTTTCATTTTTTACATTTATCCCACAGTTCATGAGACTCACTTCCATATGTGCATTCTCAGAAATTTTGTGTTAACATTATTCTTCCCAAAGATCCAAATGGGAAACTAGTTTAGATTCTGGAGGGATTCTCATGTCGCTTTATTTTTAATTACAGTCCACATATCCTGTGGATGCAATTGAAATGTCTTTAATGCAGTAGTATCCATCACATCCTGAATCTACATACTGTTGATCACTGCTGATTCTTCTGCCTTTTAGGGACAGATTCCCACCCCAATGACATGAGCCTGCTATCAACCTTTGTCTCACCTCCATCCACTTTGACGAGGCCATTGACAGGGTGAGGGTGTCTCTTTATTCCAGAATTCTTCAACCACTCAGATAGAACCCACAATCCAGTTTGTTTTGATCTAGTCAGAGATGCTACCCCTAGACTAGTGTGACCCTTGATGCCAAGGGCTAGAGAAAAATGTGCTGAAGTATTTACTTCCCAGTTGTATCAATGGCACTACTAGCATTCCTCCATCACAGTCATTGCACAATCTCTTTTTGCATCTTCAAGCTCCTTAACTTCAATACAGGTGACCTCCAAAGAATCTGTTATGACAGTCAATGTTTGACACTGATGCAAGAGGAAGCTGTAAAAAGCTTGAGTTTTCATTCATACTATTGTAGCAATAAAACCAAGAACATTTTATCCAAGATTATAGCAACTGTGTCATCATTGTTTCACAACTATTAGTTATCATGGACGTTATGAATGAACTATTATTTCATGAAAAAAAGATTCACTTCTAGTTAGTAATAAGATCATTCACTAACAGAGACAGAAAGTGTCAAAATAGTTCAAATTTCAAAAAAATAAAAGCTCTCTCTGCACAGCTTTTTTATCGGCCATTTATTTAGAAGATGTGTCTTCCAAACCTGATATCCTGTAACAAAGAATATTGAGATAGATGTAAATTTTAATTACTATAATCAATAATTGTCACAGACAAGTCACAAATGGATAAGCTTATAATTTCATATTTTTTCTTTTACGATTGTGTCATTACACTCTTATTTGAATTCATTGCACTTCCATTCTGAATATTTTGCCCCCTCTTCCATCAGTATTATGTGTTATGTGCATTTCAGAAATATAGCCACTTACTGTCTTCAGGTATAGGGATGTTTCTTTAACTTTGTACAACATTTGGTAATGGGATGATGTCTTGTACATGCCTTACTGAATTTTAGATGTGTGCTGTTGCTGTAAATTGCTTTGTGTCTTCCCCCTGTGTTATAGTGAAAATACCATACGTATATGTGTAAATGGTGTCAAAGTGTCAAATATGAACTAAAGACTCTATAACATAGTGAAAACATGTAACAGTGAAACAAAAAACTGGATAATGAAATCATCAGCCACTCATTGACATTAGGCAGCCTGAATGTCTCCCTTTGTTAATCTAGTGACATTCACAGTTACAACTGAGATGGACAAAAGTACTCTGTGATTAGCTAATGAAATTATGGAAATAGATTCCTGGTCAGATTCATCATATTTCCTATTATATTCTATCAGTAGCTTTGTCACAGTGCACTGGCTTTGTAACACCTGTCATCTTGATGACTGGACTGAAACATACTTAGGATAGAGGTGGCAGTGTTATGCTATGGAGACACTCAGATGATCTAGCAGTGATTGTTACAGAGCACAGCACCTAAGTTCTCTGCTGTCTCAGTGTTATTGCTGACTTATTGTTTTCCTTCTTGTCTGATTTTCTCTTTCCACTAGTACCATTATCCATGGCATAAAGCCACACCATGGAACACTGATTCAATAATCATGATAAGTCCAGTTGATGTTCTGGCCCTCAGATTTACTAGATAACAGTATTATCAGACACATTTTGGATGTTTTTAAAACCGTCTCACAACTCACAAACCATTTTGTCCTTGACTATGAGAAAAGTAGATGTTTGGCACCATTTACTGCAGAATTCATGACATTTCGAGTAGGAGTTGTTCATCAGGTTGAAGTCAACCAGTACCCTATAAGATGCCTGGTCAAAACATTCTAAGTGATCACAGTAGCCTATATAATTAACTGTGACTACGTTTGTAATTGAATGCAGAACACTGGCATAAAATCTGTAATCAGCTTTCATATAGTTCACTTCCCCTTCCATTGCTTACCAAGATATACCAACAAAAATTTATTCCACCAAAGGTATTTTAACCACCAATCTCCAGAGTGACAATCAGTTATCACTGTGATTTAATAGACTCGACTGTGTAAACATGTGAGATAGAAGTAAAAGTACAAAATTGTGAGCAATTCTCATTTGATAATTGTTCCAGGAAAAAGCTGCAGTGAACTTTAATCATTTGACATCTAGTTCAAACTCTGTGAATTCTTGAGGTAGGAAAAGAAAACATGGAAAGCAGCAACATTCAATTCAAAAACTCTGTATCAAAGGAAAGAAAAATATGTCAGACTTTCAGTACTAGATTGAATGTAAATATAAACAGGAGACAGGCAAATGACAACTTAGGAACCAAATATGTTACACTGGTATTTCATTAGAACTCAGAAGAAATGCTGTGAAAAGAGCATTTTTCATTCTGGTTCCTATAATACTTGGGAATTTAGTTTGCACATGTAGCTCTAGCTTCACTTCACATCATCTCCATTTCTATTACTTCCCTGCTCTTACACAGTATCTAAATATTTCATTAAAGTAAAGTGTAATAAAAGTGTAAGGAAACAAGAAACAAAGAAGTTGAAAAATTAAAATGATGAATGCGAAATAGTTAAAGAGAAGGTTCATACAGAAATGGAACAGGGAATGTGAAATATTAAAAGTGAGATCAACATTACATTGGCTTTATTTAGGATAGCTAAGAAGAACTACATGCAGTGTTGACACACACATTTGAAGCAGCCAAGCAAGTTGCTGTTTTCAAACATGGAATGAGATATAAGAAGAGCTCTAGTTTCTTTTCCCCAGCAGCATAATTAAGCACAGATTATTAACATAATGGTGTCTGAAATCCTAGCAAATTAAGCTAGAGGTTCTAGTTTCATTAAGGCTTTGTGTTTAATATTTACTTTACTAACACCACAGCAGGCATCTCATCTGTTAGTCAATGTTCATTTCAGTGAACACTGGCAGCAAAGAAAAGTGTGTCAAAGAGCCTGTTGAGGGTTGAACTCAAAGTGTAGCTAGCAGTGTAACACCATATAAGATATTTCACAAGATGCTTGGAATCAACTTTAGAGTTCATACTTACAACATGTCAGTCACCAGAATATTCTGGATACCACTGATAAACTTGCTGTTGATCACTCGTAAACTGTGCAGTCTGCATAAAAAAGTAGTTGCCTTTGTGACTGATTGCCCAAAAGTGTATCTTCCATGTGTCATAGTCCCAAAAAACTTTTAAGATGTGTTCTTTTTACCTTTCATTGCAGAATGTGGCTTGAGATATAAATGACTGCCATTGCAATGTTTTCAGTACAAATACTCGCAGCCAGGAATGGAATGTGTAAGAATGTCTCTTTTTCATGAGCTAATTTGCAGAAAGGGATAGCTACCAAACAGTGTCCTGAATTAAAGCTGGGGTGTCTTTATATTTGATATCATGTTTACGATAATACTGAAGGTTTACTGAGGGATCAGAAAATGCTGTACTCTGGAAAATGTTATTCATGATAAATAGGATTTGTGAACTAAACAATTTAGATTAGATTTAAAACTGAAGTCAGAATTTTTCAAAACAAACATCATTGCATATTATTATTATTATTATTATTATTTTCCTGCTATTCTCCACTAAATTCAGATCCAAAGTTCAATATGTGTTCCTGCTAGTTCTCAGGAAGACTGTAACTTAATGGAAATACTTCTCTCTTGTTTCTCTCATTAATTTTGAATCCTTATGTTAACAGTAAAGGAAAGAATAAATTGCTACTCACCATAAAGCTGATATGTTGAGTTGCAGACAAGCATAATGAAGGGACTGTTACACATTTAGCTTCTGGCTCAAGCCTTCTTCAGAAAAGGCAGCTCGGTCCAAGTTTGCTGATATTCCAACCTCAAGTTTCCATTGTTTGATGATGCCTTAATGTGTTTTGCTTTGACTGTAATTGAACCATTTGTTTCTGTATGCTTATGGTGTTTTGTGTTGTTTACTAATGCTTAATATACCTAAAAATAAAGATGCTGTTACTTACCAAACGAAAGCATTGGTATGTTGATAGGAGACAATAAAAAACACACAAACAAACACACAAATTTCAAGCTTTCACAACCCAAGGTTGCTTTGTCAGGAAAGAGGGAAGGAGAGGGAAAGACGAAAGGATGTGGGTTTTAAGGGAGAGGGTAAGGAGTCATTCCAATCCCAGGAGGGGAAAGACTTACCTTAGGGGGAAAAAGGGACAGGTATACACTCGCGCGCGCGCGCGCGCACACACACACACACACACACACACACACACACACACACACACACACACACACACATCCAACCACACATATACAGACACTAGCAGACATTGTAAAGGCAAAGAGTTTAGGCAGAGATGTCAGTCGAGGCGGAAGTACAGAGGCAAAGACGTTGTTGAGTGACAAGTGATGTACGAGGGGTGGCAACTTGAAATTAATGGAGGTTTTGGCCAGGTGGGTAATGGGAAGAGAGGATATATTGAAGGGCAAGTTCCCATCTCCGGAGTTCTGATAGGTTGGTGTCAGTGGGAAGTATCCAGATAACCCGGGCGGTGTAACACTGTGCCAAGATGTGCTGGCCGTGCACCAAGGCATGTTTAGCCACAGGGTGATCCTCATTACCAACAAACACTGTCTGCCTGTGTCCGTTCATGCGAATGGACAGTTTGTTGCTGGTCATTCCCACATAGAACACTTCACAGTGTAGGCATGTCAGTTGGTAAATCACATGGGTACTTTCACACGTGGCTCTGCCTTTGATCGTGTACAACTTCCGGGTTACAGGACTGGAGTAGGTGGTGGTGGGAGGGTGCATGGGACAGGTCTTACACCAGGGGCGGTTACAAGGGTAGGAGCCAGAGGGTAGGGAAGGAGGTTTGGGGATTTCATAGGGATGAACCAAGAGGTTACGAAGGTTAGGTGGACGGCGGAAAGACATTCTTGGTGGAGTGGGGAGGATTTCATGAAGGATGGATCTCATTTCAGGGCAGGATTTAAGGAAGTCGTATCCCTGCTGGAGAGCCACATTCAGAGTCTGATCCAGTCCCGGAAAGTATCCTGTCACAAGTGGGGCACTTTGGGGGTTCTTCTTTGGGAGGTTCTGGGTTTGAGGGGATGAGGAAGTGGCTCTAGCTATTTGCTTCTGTACCAGGTCGGGAGGGTAGTTGCGGGATGCGAAAGCTGTTTTCAGGTTGTTGGTGTAATGGTTCAGGGATTCAGGACTGGAGCAGATTCGTTTGCCACGAAGACCTAAGCTGTAGGGAAGCGACCGTTTGATACGGAATGGGTGGCAGCTGTCAAAATGGAGGTACTGTTGCTTGTTGGTGGGTTTGATGTGGACGGACGTGTGAAGCTGGCCATTGGACAGATGGAGGTCAATGTCAAGGAAAGTGGCATGGGATTTGGAATGGGACCAGTTGAATCTGATGGAACCAAAGGAGTTGATGTTGGAGAGGAAATTCTGGAGTTCTTCTTCAGTGTGAGTCCAGATCATGAAGATGTCATCAATAAATCTGTACCAAACTTTGGGTTGGCCGGCTTGGGTAACCAAGAAGGCTTCCTCTAAGTGATCCATAAATAGGTTGGCGTGCATTGATGCCACTTCCTTATACACAAATATCCCACATGTCCAGGGCCTCACTGCGATGGAGCACTTCCTTTCACGCCGATCACCTGCTAACCTAAAACCTCTTTCCTCATTACCTTAGCCAGCTTCATCCTAACCCACAACTTCTTCACTTTTGAAGGCCAGACATACCAACAATTGAAGGGAACAGCCATGGGTACCAGGATGGCCCCCTCATACGCTAACCTATTTATAGGTCACTTGGAGGAAGCCTTCTTGGTTACCCAAGTCTGCCAACCCAAAGTTTGGTACAGACTTATTGATGACATCATGATCTGGACTCACAGTGAAGAAGAACTCCAGAATTTCCTCTCCAACGTCAACTTCTCTGGTTCCATGAACAGACACAGGCAGACAGTGTTTGTTGGTAATGAGGATCACCCTGTGGCTAAACATGCCTTGGTGCACGGCCAGCACATATTGGCACAGTGTTACACTGTCCAGGTTATCTGGATACTTCGCACTGACACCATCCTATCAGAACTCCGGAGATGGGAACTTGCCCTTCAATATATCCTCTCTTCCCGTTACCCACCTGGCCTAACCTCCGCTAATTACAAGTTGCCACCCATCGTACATCACTTGTCACTCAACAACATCTTTGCTTCTGTACTTCTGCCTCGACTAACATCTCTGCCTAAACTCTTTGCCTTTACAATGTCTGCTTGTGTCTGTATATGTGTGGTTGGATGTGTGTGTGTGTGTGTGTGTGTGTGTGTGTGTGTGTGAGTGTATACCTGTCCCTTTTTGCCCCTAAGGTAAGTCTTTCCCCTACCGGGATTGGAATAACTCCTTACCCTCTCCCTTAAAACCCACATCCTTTCGTCTTTCCCTCTCCTTCCCTCTTTCCTGACGAAGCAACCTTGGGTTGCGAAAGCTTGAAATTTGTGTGTTTGTTTGTGTGTTTTTTATTGTCTCCTATTAACATACCAACGCTTTCGTTTGGTAAGTAACAGCATCTTTATTTTTAGATATATTTTTCCCACGTGCAATGTTTCCCTCTATTATATTCTTACTAATGCTTAAAGTTTTTGTGGATATTATATTCTTTGAATGTTGGTTGCCAGGAAGTATTCAGTGTGGACTTGCACTAAGATAGTGAACATGACGCTGTAAATTTCTCTGCATGCTTATATATCTTTAGGTGGTAATGAACAATGAACAATGAAAATACCATCTGATTGTACAGGATTTGTTGCACTTAACTGATTCAGTCATTCTTATTGTATGTTTACTGTGTCCTTCAGGCATAAAAATTGGATGCAAAATGAAATGTGATGAAGTTCCATGTAAAAACCAAGGCATTTGTATAGAGGACTTCAGTAAAGGAGAGAGCACATGTAATTGTGAATATACCTCATACTATGGAGAATCTTGTTCTGATGGTAAGTGTTGCACATTTTATAATGCGTACTCTTTATTTATAAATGTTGTCCAGAAAAAAGTCATCCACATGCTGCTCTCTTGATTTCTTTGTTTCACAAAAAAATCTCATATAAGTTTAGATACCAAGCAGAAAGTAAAATTTTATCTTTCTCCACTGATTCCATTTCAGTTTATCTTTTCATGGGAAAACATCCCACAGAAACATAGTCAACAATATGTACAATATAGGCATGGCTTTTGCATCGCTCAAAATCTATTTCTGAAAATTATTTTTAGAACAAACTTTTACCATATGATCATTTCTGTATTATATTATGTTCTACCTTTTTTGTAGTTTGTTACTGAATATAGTGGTTTTAAAAGAATCCAAGTTTGTTGTGCATGTAGATGCTGGTTATCTATTTTTCTACTATTTTGCAGAAAAAGGATCTGAGTTTGAGGGTGAATCAGCCATAAAAAGAAAATATATCCTAGATGGTCCAGTGGAACAGGTCAAAGTTCAGCTAGCATTTTCTAGCAGTTTCCCTCATAAAACAAATACTGTACTGTTGCTGCTACAGACAGAGCATAAGTAAGTTGCTGTGGGATTAAACCAATCTGTAAAATATCATAAGACACACTGCTACCAAATATTTATATTTAAAATTTGATGTGTATTTCAGGCGAAATTACAACTTGCTTGTTTCATTGTCAAGTAATGGACACCTAACATTTAGGGAAGATCAAGAAGGTTCATCTCTCATAGCCAATGTTGCTGATCGAAATTTTTTGAATGGTGCCAGACATTCTGTGTATTTTCAGAGAAAAAATGACAACACAACTAAGTTATTGGTAAGAATTTTCACTCATTACCTTTATCTGTAACATCGCACATTCTGTTATATATATATATGCATGTGGGAATGGGAGGAAAAAACATCTATAATGCAGTTTGTACAATTAGTAGGTTTGCTTAGGAGGAAATCATTCTTAACAGACTCTATATTTTAAAGGCTGATTTAGTCTTTTTCAGGTCTCACACTAGTTAACATTTTAGTATGTGAAGGAATAACAGTTTGTTCCTTACAGCTTCCTTTGTTGCTTTTACAATCACTTATTTTGAGGAAAAATCTAAATGTGTATTGAAAGGATAGGCTAATGACAAATGGAAACATTTTATGAACACAGTAGACAAGAAACTCAGAGTCACAAAAACAGAAGTGGATATGCATGTGAGATTGTTTGGGCATATTGTGTCTCTAGATCATTTTATCAACCACCAGACCACCCAAATGTCACCAGAACCTTAAAAGAAAGCCTTAACTTGCTAGTTTATATATTCCCCAACCATCTTATTATCAGTGGAAGAGATTTTAATTAGCTAACAATTGGTTAGGATAATTATGGTTTTGTAAGTGGTGGGCAGAGAAAAAGAAACATCCTACAAAACAATATTGTTTGTTTTCTCTGAAAACTATGTAGAACAGATAGTTTAGAGGCCCATTCATAGAGGAGATATATTAGATCTAGTGAAAACAAGGACCTGACTTCTTCGAGGGTGTCCACATTGAAACTGGTATCAGTGACCATGAGGCAGTTGTATCATAAAAAAGATTATTAAATTACAATGAGTAACTGAAACAAGTAGGAAGATTTATTTGTTCAGTGAACTAAATAAAGAGACAGTGATGTCATGACTCAAGAATTTTTCCCAGAGACATTTAAGTCTCATCTTTATCCATGATAATGATGCAAGCTGAAGAAATGACTTAAAATTTGTGCCACAGGAAGGACTTGAACCTAGGTCTTCTGGCTTACTAAGCAGAAATGCTAGCTATTACAGCACCACAGCACTATAGTCAACATTGGTGCAGGAATGATCCAAGTCAAGTGCCTTCCCCAACACACACTTCAGTTCACATCCTCAGCTTATTTTTCCCCTACATTGTCACTATTGTGAGGGCTCTCCAGCAATGGAATAGCACCCCTGCATATCATTGATAAAGATGAGACTGAAATGTCTTGGGAAAAAATTTCATTATAAGATCTATAAGATAAAATATGAGTACAGGACTCCCCCATTAAGTCCAACACGCAGGTGCTATTCCAATGCCTGAGAACCCTGGAAATAGTGACAATGTATGGGGGAAATAAGCAAAGATATGAACTGAAGTTTGTTTTGTGGAGGGCATTCGACTTGGGTTGTTCATGCAGCAATGTTGACCGTAGTACTGTGGTTGTGTAATGGTTAGCATATCTGCCTAGTAAGCAAGAAAACGTGTGTTCAAGTCCTTCCTGTAGCACAAACTTTAATTCATTTCTTCAGCTTCCATCATTATTGTAGAACTCAAAACATTTAGCCCTGGCCAAAGGCATGTGAAGGAACCATGACTGAAGTTTAGAAAAACAGTTGTCCAGTGTCCAAGCATTGGATAGTTACATACCTAGTAAAACAGTCTATGGTGGGAGCATCCCTCCAATGTATACAGTCTCATTAAACAAAATTGGAAAGTTGCTGCTCGTCATATAGCGAAGATGCTGTGTCACAGATAGGCACAACAAAAAGACTGTCACAAATAAACCTTTCGGCCATTAAGGCCTTCATCGACAATAGATAGGAACTTTCCCTGCAATACATTCTACATTCATGTAACCCTCGTGGCCTCAACCATCATTAGTCACTGTCCTCACCCATTCAGCCCCTTCCCTGTCCCCATTCCAGCACTACACAGCCGCCATTCCATCATCACACCCAGTCTTATTACTTTTCTCCTGTTCCACTACTTCCCCCCTCCCCCTCCCCACCTCTTCGCTCCCCTCCATCTAACCTGCAACACTTCACAGTCCACCACCCCTACCATGCTATCTCTCCTTCTCCCCACCCCAGTCTCCTCCTTACCCCCACCCAGACGCCACTCCCATCAGGCACTGGTGCAGCTGCTCACACTGTGGTTTCAGTTGCCTGAGACTGCAGTCATGTGTGAGAATTGCGTTGGCACACGCACACACTTGTGTGTGTGTGTGTGTGTGTGTGTGTGTGTGTGTGTGTGTGTGTGTGTGCGCGCGCACATGTCTGTTGTCTATTGTTGATGAAGGCCTCAATGGCCAAAAGCTTTATTTGTGACAGTCTTTTTGTTGTGCCTGTCTACAACTCAGCATGTCTGCTATATGGTGAGTAGCAGCTTTCCTATTCATAAACTTTTAAAGGAACAGCAATTATTGCACAATAACAGTGAAAAAAAGAATGAGCTATACATAGAGAGATATTAAATGAAAGGCATTTGGCTCTCAAAAGGGTAAAGCATGAAGCCTTCAGTAACTACCATACCAGAATGGAATAATGACAATGTTGTGAAAAGAATAGACTGTTACTCAACATGTAGTGTAAATGTTGAGTCATAGACAAGCACAATAAAAAGACTGCTAAAAAAGTAAGCTTTTGCCCAGAAAGCCTTCTTCTGAATTAGACAACACAAACACACACACACACACACACACACACACACAAACACACACACACATTCATGTGTGTGTGTGTGTGTGTGTGTGTGTGTGTGTGTGTGTGTGTGTTTTGTCTTATTCAGGAGAAGGCTTTTTGGCTGAAAGCTTATTTGTTTAGCGGTCTTTTTGTTACACCTGTCTGCAAGTCAACATTTCCACTATATGGTGAGTAGCAGTCTATCCTTTTCACAATATTGTCGCTATTCCATCCTGGATTTTCCATTTTTGGTTTTACCATCCTAGAATCTTATCAGAAGACCTCTCACAAAACCCAAAGAAAGTCTTGTCAGGTGTAAAGATGTCTACTGCACTTAAGTTAGTATCCAGGCAGTCGCAGTTGACACAGGAACTGAAATTGAGGGTTGCAAAGCAAAATCTAAATGCTGAACTCCTTTTTCAAATGTTCATTTAACAAGGGGGAATCCAGGTGTACTGTCTTAGTTTAATTCTCACAGCACTGCAAAGATGGATGGTATACATATTAATGTCAGTGTTGTTGAGAAACAGCTGAAATCATTAAAAATGAGCAAGGCCCAATGGCTTGATGGATACCTTATTAGATTCTATACGGAAGCTACAGCTAAGTTAGCTCCTATTTCAACTGTAATATACCAACCCCAAAGAAAAATTGCACCCATTATTATTACGGTATATTGATAATTTTTACTTATGGACCGTCTGACAGCAACTGAATAAAACACAATTTTAGTGCCACACGCGTTTCGCCTTTATTTTCTGCAAGGTATCATCAGTGGCACTGAACGCTTGTTTTAATGCAATGCATTGCATTAATGCAATGCTGTGGAATGTGGGAAAAACCACAAATTGGCGTTCATAAGAAGAAGAACAACACCAAAAATGCAACAGGAGCATAATATGTAAGAAATTGTCCAAGCAACCTGCCACTGATGATGCCTTGCAGAAAATAAAGGCGAAGTGCATCTGGCACTAAAATTGTGTTTTATTCAGTTGCTGTCAGACGGTCCATAAGTAAAAATTATCAATATACCGTAATATTACATGCAACTGAGGAAGACAGGACTACAAAAGTTGAAGATGCACCCAGTAGTTGGAAAAAAGTACATATAACACCCACGTAAATATTAATGGTACCAGAAGTGATCCACAAGACTGCTGTACAGTATTTCTAACATCTGTCTGTGGTAGAATCATAAAACTTATTTTCAGCTCAAACATAATGAGCTGCAATAACTGACTGTTGTCCTCTGGTACGATGGCAAAAATAAATGTTTAAACCCAGCAGTAGCCATAAAATGTCCAAAACTGTACTGAATGCTTTCTCAAAAAAAATTATTTTGTACAGTTAGTTCAGGTGCCCACTCAAAGAATAAAATAATGATTGCTAAAACAACTTGACCTCCTAGCAACAAGTAATCCTGAGCAAATAGGGAGCATCATGAAGGATACATAGATTAGTGACCACAAGGCTGTTTTAGGAAAAATGAATACCATAACACTCAAAACCAGCAAAAATAAATGCAAAGTACATCTGTTTAAAAATGCAGATGAATTTTGCTTGACGGATTTCTAAGAGATAGTCTCCACTCCTTCCAATCTGACAATGTAAGCATAGACCAGATGTGTTCTGAATTCAAAGAAATAGTATTGACAGCAACTGAGAGATATAAACCACGTAAATTAATAAG
Organism: Schistocerca serialis cubense; assembly: GCF_023864345.2. Classification (NCBI taxonomy): domain Eukaryota; kingdom Metazoa; phylum Arthropoda; class Insecta; order Orthoptera; family Acrididae; genus Schistocerca; species Schistocerca serialis. The sequence continues at coordinate 353,796,934 of NC_064641.1, read as the reverse complement.
TGATGGTACACAAAATTGGTCAAAACACTGTTGTTGAAGCAACGAAAAAAGCATGACAAAATTGAAAGAATATAAAATCCCCAAGATTGGCAAAATGGTGGTGTCGCTGATGACAGTGGCACTAAAGCAGAGTTGCTAAACACTTCACCAAAGAAGATGAAGTAAATATTCCAGAATTCAAATCAAGAACAACTGCTAACATGAGTAACTTAGATGTGCATATGCTCATTGTAGTTGGGGTTGGTTGGGTTGTTTTGGGGAAGGAGACCAGACAGCGAGATCATCGGTCTCATCTGATTAGGGAAGGAAGTTGGCCGTGCCCTTTCAAAGGAACCATCCTGGCATTTGCCTGGAGCGATTTAGGGAAATCACGGAAAACCTAAATCAGGATGGCCGGAAGCGGGACTGAACCGTCGTCCTCCCGAATGAGAGTCCAATGTCTAACCACTGCGCTACCTCGCTCGGTCTCATTGTAGTGAAGCAGCTTACATCATTTAAAAAAGATCAGCCTCTGATTCAGATCGTATACCAGCCAACTTCCTTCACATTATGCAGATACAATAGCTTCATGCTTAGCAATAGTGTACAATTGGTCACTCATCGAAATTTCTGAACCTGAAGACTGGAAAGTTGCACAAGCCACAACAATACACAAGAAAGAAAATCGGATTTATCTGCTGAATTACAGACCCATATCACTAATGTCAATTTGCAGTAGAGTTTTATAACACACTGTGTTTGAACATTATGAATCACCATAAAAGAAATGATTTATTGACAGTCAGCACAGAGTCAGAAAATATTATTCGTGTGAGACACAACTAGCTCTTTATTCTCATGAAGTAATGGGTGCTATTGACAGGTGATGTCAAATTGATTCCATATTTTTAGATTTCCAGAATGCTTTTGTCACCTTTCCTGACAAACATCTTCTAACAAATTGAACGCATATGGAGTATTGTCTCAGTTGTGCAACTGTATTCATGAGTTCCTGTCAGAAAGTCTTAGTTTATAGTGATTAATGGAAAGTCATGAAGTAAAACTGAAGTAATATTTGACAATGAAAATAACCAGTTTTTGACAATAGAATAGAATTTATCTTATAATTAAATTTTCCTCGAGACATTTAAATCTAATCTTTATCTAGGATAATGATGGAAGATGAAGAAATGAATTAAAATTTATGCCACTGTCAGGACTCGAACCCATGTGTCCTTGCTTACTAGGCAGGATTGTTGACTATTACACCACAGCACTATGATCAACATTGCTGCATGGACTACTCAAGTCCAGTTCCCTCCCCAACACAAACTTCAGTTCATATCTTCAGCTTATTTTCCCCCTAAATCGTCACTATTGCTGCAGCTCTCTGGCATTGGACATAATGGAGAAATCCTGTACCTCAGGTGATCTTATAGATCTTCCAGTGCTGGAGAGCCCTGGCAGTAGTGATGATTTAGGGGGAAAGTAAGTTGAAGATATGAATTGAAGTTTGTGTTGGGGAGGGCATTGGACTTGAGTAGTCCATGCAGCAATTTTTGACATTAGTGCTGTGGTGCTTACTGCCTAGTAAGCAAGGAGACCTGGGTTCTAGTCCTGGCCATAGTACAAATTTTAATTCATTTATTTAACTTCCATAATTATCATAGATAATGGAATTGGACAGATAAAAAATCTACTCACTGTGTGGTAGCAGGAGAACACACACATAAAGAAAGGTTTTACTTATGCAAGCTTCTGAAGCCAGTGGCTCCTTCTTCTGGCAGAAGGTTTGAAGGGGAAGGAAGAGAGGTGAATGGAAAGGAACATGAGAGGTTTAGGAAAAGGCAGAAGGTTTTGATGGGAAGGAACAGTGGTGAAGGGAAAGGAACAGGAGAGGTTTAGGAAAAGAGGTTGAGTTTAGTAAATACACCAGGAACCCCAGGTCAGGGGAGACTTACCAGATGGGATGGGAAGTAAAGGCTGATTGTTGGGAATTCCACTGCATGAGTAGAGGCTACCAGTCATAGTGTGCACTGCTGTTGGCCACCCCAGCACCCTCTGTCAAGTGTCCTGCTGAAATACGTGTCCACAGTAGCATGTTCTCATCCTCACTGTTGTACACAGAATATCTGTGTCACCATTACAGCATCGTCCTGTGTATTGCTATTATTATTATTATTATGTAGTATTTTGTCTCTAAGCAGGTCTGGTTCATCGGATGAAGAATTCTGATGTCAATGTTCCCTGTCTTCAGCTTCTTCCTTCAGTCTTCTGTATCTCTTTCCATCTTTCATGTCATCCAAATATTGAATTCTTCTTCTTCCCTCCTTCAGTTCCTTTGATCTCCCTTTCAGTGATGTTGTATACGAGCCCCTCATGCTAAGTACATGTCTGATCCAGTTGGCCTTTCTCTGAAGAATAGTATTCAGAATAGTTTTCTTGTCCTGTATTGTTCTTAGTACATTGTCGTTTGTCACCTCATCTGTCACTTTATCTTTTCTATCTCCTCCAGAAGTACATTTTGAAACTTTCCAGGTTTATTCCTCCATTTTCCTCATGGTCTGCATCACTGATTCACACACTGCAATGCACAATGCACCAGATGTAGCACTTCACCAGTTTCTTCCCTAATTCCAAGCTCAGCTTGCTGGTCAACAGAGTCATCTTCTTGAAAACGAAGTTTTTCATGATGGCACTGATATGTAAAACATTCTTGGTTTTCTTGTTGCATCAATTCGGGATAAAATCTCAAGCTTTTGACAAAAACCTCCATCATCATCGACTTCACTGGCTTCACTGCTGCTGTGGTGGTCTTATATAGCCTGTGAACGGCTTCTGATTGGTTGGCTTGTGATTGTCAGTGATTACGTACTGCTGTCGCATATGGTGTCAATTTCTGAACTGGTGGCACCACTGCTTCCGTGAGAGTGTAAACCCTGCAAAGGATGTCTCTGCTGCTTCTCTGCATTGAGCGCTTGTTTCCATACACCGCTCAAATTAGAATCCACTATCGTGGTTAAAGTTCTTCTTGCTCATTCTTATTTCAACAGCCTCCTTAATAGCAGAATCCCAGTATGTGGAGGCATGGGACAAATTTTTAGTTTCATTGAACAGTATTTTATGTTTGTTCATGAGGCTGTGCTCCGCAATTGCTGGTTTCTCCAGTTCTCTAATTTTAATATGCCGTTGTTGTTGTGCACAGCAGTTGGAAATGGTACTAATGGTCTGACCTATGTAATTGCATCCACACTCACACAGGATATTGTAAATTCCAGGGACCCTGAGGCCCAGACTGTCCTTAACAGGGCACATCATCTCCTTAATTTTCTTAGAAGGACGAAAAATCAGTCTTATACCTCGTCTACCCAGGACTCTTCTTGTTTTGCTGGATGTAGCACACAAAAAGGAAGAACCACAATCAGTGTGTCATCCTGTGAGTGTGCAGCTTTTTCATGTTTCCTTTTCTTGGAGATTGCTGCCTTTATATTGTGTGCACCATTGCCATTCTTTTGGAACACATACTTCAGATGGTTAATTTTGTACTTGAAGTGGTCCTCATCAGAAACAGTTTTTGCTCTGTATACCAACTTGTTCAAAATGGGTCTCTTCTGAACAGGATTATGGAAGCTTTGTGCATTAAGGTAAAAATCAGTATGCCTCTGCTTACAGTACACAGAGTGGCTGAGACAACTGTCTGCCTGTTGTTGTACTAAAACGTCTAAGAATGGAAACCTTCCTTCCTTATCCAACTCAACAGTGAACCGGATGTTCCGATGTATGCTGTTCATGTGTTCCATGAATTGTTCAAGAGCTTCTGTGCCATGTGGCTGTGCACAACACCAACAGCATATTAAAAATAGTGAACTGGAGAAATCGGCAATTGCGGAGCACTGTCTCATGCCTCCACATACTGGGATTCTGTTATTAAGGAGGCTGTTGAAATATGAATGAGTGCGAAGAACTTACACTGTGATAGTGGTGAGCGGTGTATGGAAATGAGCACTCAATGCAGAGAAGCACCAAAGACATTCCTTGCAGGGTTTACACTCCCACAGAAGCGATGGTGCCACCAGCGCAGAGACATTGGCACCATCTGTGACCAATCACAAGCCGACTAATCAGAAGCCGCCATGGGCTATATAGGGCTACCACAGCAGCAGTGAAGACAGTCAGTTGCTCCTGACAATGACGATGGAGGCTATCATCGAAAGCTTGAGATTTTATCCCAAATTGATGTGGCAAGAAAACTGAGAATGTGACTTTGGAAGTGGCAGTTCATGCCCGAATTTCGTTTTTACAGTGGGCATTTTTTGTCAGCAAGTTTCCCGACTACTTGAACAGCATTACATTCTCTGCTTTTCACTTGTTTACAGTTTCTCCCATTTTGATATTCGTATCACTTTTGATTTCCTTGCAGTTTCCACTAATCGGCTCATCGTGTATTGCAGTTATCTTTGATTTTTGGGGAGCACTGCTATGTCATCTGCATACTTAATGGTGTTGATGAGTCATTATCCTATTCTGAAGTTTTCACATCTTTTCAAAGCTTCTGTTGCCAGCCCTTCTTCATACAGTTTAAAGCAACTCAGCTACAGACAACACCCTTGTCTGACCCCTCTTCCTATTTCCATGCTGTTTGTGTCTCCATGTTTAGTCACATCTTTAGTCTTTGTCCCAGGTACAAGTTGAGGATTAGTCTTTGATTGTCCAGTTAATTCCTATCTCCATGAGGATGTTCATCAATTTTGTGCAGTTGACTGTGTTGAAACACTTCTGCCAGTCTGTAAAAAAAAGTACAAACTTTTTTGTTAACAGCCAAACCCTCACCCGACAAAATCCTCACCTTGCCGATGACGTTTCTGGTTCTTTTTTCCTTTGCTAAATCAAAACTGGTCCTCTCCCATTATTTCTTCAATTTTGGGTTCCAGCCATCTGTTGAGTATTCTTTTGATGATCTTCACCATGTGTGAGATCACACTAATTGTTCTGTAAACACTACGTTTTTTGACTTTTTATTACTTCTCAAGAGCAATCGTTGTGACATCCAAAAAGTCCTCAGGCCATTCTCCAGTTTTGTAGATTGTGTTGTTGAGTTATGTCAATGCCTTCAAACCTCCGTTTCCAATTTCTTTCTGCAAATCCACTCATATGTTGTAGTCTCCTGTACCTTTCCTCCTCTTATGTCCTTAATCACCTTCTTCACTTCCATTGTCAGTATGATGAGCTCTTTTTTGTCTTCATCAGTAGCCTCCTCTGTCTCTATTTCAATGTCTTATGGAACACATTACCTATTGCAGAGTTCCTTTACATATTCTTCCCATGTTTTTAGCATGTCTGCTTGCTCAATAACCATTTGTACTCTAGAATCTCCAATTCCAAAGGTCATTATTCCTCTGGTCTTGGTCCCTCCCAGCTCCTCCATTTTCTGGTACCTTCCTCTTCTTTATAGTTCTTTGCATTTCTTTGCATATTTCTTCTATGTACTTTCCTTTGCTTTGTCTGTTTCTCTCCTGATTTCATTTTTAAGTCTTTTGTATTCTTCTTCTTTAACATTTTTACACTTTGTCCTTTCCTCCAGCTTCTCCAGCATTTTATTGGTGATCCAGGGTTTCCTCACTCTCTTTGCTTGCCTCCCAACTCCAATCTTTAAGATATTCCTTGTAACCAGTTTATCTTTTTGCCACTGCTCTTTTGCACTTACATTTTCCCCTCTCACTTTGTTAAATTGTTGCTGCAAAGTTCTCTTACTGCCTCATAGTTCTCTCTTAGCTTGTTCATGTCCCATCTCTGTTTTCTTCTTTCACGCTGTCAGATCTTCTTTAATCTTGTACAGATTTCTGCAACCAAAAGTTGTAATCCTAGTCTTCATTGGCAGCTTGCATAGACTTGGCATCTTTCACACCACCCCTGAACCTCTGTTTGATGAGGATGTAGTCTAACCGATATCTGTTAATTTCTTCTGGGCTCTTTCATGTGTACAGTTTACTCTTCCTTTTGTTGAACTAAGTGTTCATCACCATCAACTTGCTTCACTGACAGAATTCCATTGGCATCTCACCTCAGTCATTTCTTCTTCCTAATCCATATTGTCCCACAATGTTTGCTTCCCTACCTTTTCCAGTGACACTATTCCAGTTGCCCATGATTATGGTGTTTATTCTTCCTCTGCCTTCAGAGTTTATATATCTTTTATTTCATCACACATTTCCTCCACTTAATCATCAAGATCTGATGTTGGCATGTGCAGTTGAACTATCAGAATGTCTGTTGGTTCTGCACTTATTTTCACAAACATTAAACAACCACTATGGCTCACCACTTTGGTCACACTTTGCACTGTATGATTTCTCATCACTATTGCTGCATCATATGCAAAACTTATTCCACTAGAATAAAAAATTGTGTAATTTCCTGACACTACTTCACCACTGTCTGCCCACCTCACTTCACTTAAAACCCATTATGTTCACTTCACATTTGTTCATTTCTATCTTCATATTTTCCAGTTTTCCTGCTCTTTGAAGTGTTCTTACATTCCATGTCCCAATTCTGAAATTAAAATAGCCCTTCCTTTTAATGAAACCCCCTGAAGTACTCCCCACCTGGGGACCCAAATGGGGGAGTAGTTCACCTCCGCAGTTTTTTACTCTAGGAACTGCCATCATTATTCTCTGTCTTCCGACATCCAGGAAATATAATCATGTGTTAGTCTAACCATTTCCTTTCATTATCGCAGTATCATGGCCAAAGATACAGACTATTATTGGTTTCGCTCATGAGTCTTTCATCTTCATCCATCTGAAGCATCATTTACTCTGTGCTTCAAATCAGTACTCGCGCCTAATGCTGTCCAGTATCAGCCTACCCAGTTCATTAATTGATGACAACCATGACGTGGGCATTGGATTGGAGGGTTGCCTCTTCTGCCGTAGTGATGATGTACATTTCTGCCTTCACCACCATTGAAGTCTTCACTGTTTCCTGGCAAGGACCCTCACAAGAAACTATCACCCAGGCCAGGTGACCCAAGGTTTTTTTAAAGAGGCTTTACTCTTCTCCCATCTCCTTTCTCAACCAGGCTTGGAAATGGCTATGGCAGAGTTCATCCCTCGCACAACCAACAACTCTTCTTTGGTGTTTCTGTGATTTTAACATGGCCAGTGCAGGATCCCATGCTGTGCTAGTTAGTATCCCGTGTCTCTGTTCAGTGGATTAGCTGAGCTGTGAATTTCCACTACTTCTTTAATAATGTTGTCGCAGTACAAAGGGGTCAATTGGAGAATTTTGCTGGTTTTGTATTCCATATTGTGTCCTGTACTAAGACAGTTTTCGGCCATTGCAGATTTCTCTGCCTGGTCCAGACGCGTTCTTCTTCGATGTTGAACACATCTGTCTTCCACAGTGAGGCAAGTTTTTGCTATGTATGTCATCCTGCAGTTACATGGAATGTTATAGACACCAGATCTTTTTAAATGAAGATCATCTTTCTCTGGATCTAAAAGAGTTCTGAGTTTTGTTGGCAGATTAAAGAAAACATCTAGCAGCACAATTGAACCCTTTAGTGGGAAAATTTGAACACCATATTTGCAACTCCAAATATTTTGTCAGTTTGGTCAAGAACTTGTGACTTTCACCATCAGATATTCTTGTTAGTTTCAATGTTGTCTCACTTTTCAATTGAGTCCTATTGCAGGAACCACTATTGCTCATTGGTGAGAAGCTAGAAGAGGAACTTGTTGATTTCTTTAAGCACGTGCTCACCTGACTTACTTTTCACTCAATGACCAACAATTTGAACAGACTGTTGGTGTCATAATGTGTAGTTCCTTGTCACCCATTGTGGCCAATCTTTTTATGGAAGATTTCAAGGAGAGAACACTGCAGTCAGCAGAGTTGAAACCTATGTGCATTTGGCAATATATGGATGACATCTTTTTCATCTGGCTCCATGGAACTGCATTGCTGGATTCATTTTGGAACTTCTAAATTCTCTTCATTTGAACATAAATTTTACAATGGAGTTGGAGAAAAATGGTGAAGTAATGTTCCTGGACATGTTGATGCAGAGAAAAGAGAGTGGCACCTTGGGTCACACTGTGTACCATAAAACTACACAGACAGACTTATACTTACAGGCCACCAGCTGTCACCATCCTGCACAATGAAGTGGGGTATATAGGATGTTGATTCACAGAACTTGAGCCATATGAAATTCAGACAGCTTATCTATGAGCTACACCACCTCCATTCCATATTTTTAGACAATTGATATTCTGAAGAGGGGATTCATCATGCGTTATGACTGGTGCATACTAGACAAAGTGAGAAGCTGGAAGAAAGTGAAGAACAAAAAGAAATGGTCATCTCACCATATGTTGGTGATTTTCTTCGAAAATAGGAAGTTTACTGGAGACCCATAAAGTTAAATGCATCTTTCGTCTGCCAACGAAACACTGAGCTCTTTTAAGCTCAGTGAAAGATGATCTCGATTTAAGAAGACCATGTATCTATATGATTCCCTTATATTTGTGGAGGGCAGATGTGTCAAATATCAATGATACACTTCTGGACCAGCAAGAGAAATCTGCAGTGACTGAGCATGATGTCTCAGTACAGGACACAGTATGGAATACAAAAACAGCAGTGGAAATTTGCAGTTTGACTAATCTGATAAACAGGGTGCTAGAACTTCAAGTTTAACACATATATTTAGGAACAACACAACAACACATATAAGTCACTGAGTAAGTTGACCTGTGTACACGTCGGCATTCGATAAAACACTGAGTCTCAGTCTAGCGGCCGCTGCTCGGCTGGCCGCTTAGGTGGCGCAGCTGCTGCATGGCTGGCAGACAGCGCCGCACGTGGAGGACGTGCGTAATTGCGCGGCGGCACTTTGAGTACCTCTATCGGTTCTCCCTTCTATTCCATTCTCGTATTGCTCATGGAAAGAAGGATTGTCGGTATGCCTCTGTGTGGGCTCTAATCTCTCTGATTTTATCCTCATGGTCTCTTCGCGAGATATATGTAGGAGGGAGCAATATACTGCTTGATTCTTCGGTGAAGGTATGTTCTCGAAACTTTGACAAAAGCCCGTACCGAGCTACTGAGCGTCTCTCCTGCAGAGTCTTCCACTGGAGTTTATCTATCATCTCCGTAACGCTTTCGCGATTACTAAATGATCCTGTAACGAAGCGCGCTGCTCTCCGTTGGATCGTCTCTATATCTTCTATCAACCCTATCTGGTACGGATCCCACACTGCTGAGCAGTATTCAAGCAGTGGGCGAACAAGCGTACTGTAACCTACTTCCTTTGTTTTCGGATTGCATTTCCTTACGATTCTTCCAATGAATCTCAGTCTGGCATCTGCTTTACCGACGATCAACATTATATGATCATTCCATTTTAAATCACTCCTAATGCGTACTCCCAGATAATTTATGGTATTCATTGCTTCCAGTTGCTGACCTGCTATTTTGTAGCTAAATGATAAAGGATCTATGTTTCTGTGTATTCGCAGCACATTACACTTGTCTACATTGAGATTCAATTGCCATTCCCTGCACCATGCGTCAATTCGCTGCAGATCCTCCTGCATTTCAGTACAATTTTCCATTGTTACAACCTCCTGATACACCACAGCATCATCCGCAAAAAGCCTCAGTGAACTTCCGATGTCATCCACAAGGTCATTTATGTATATTGTGAATAGCAACGGTCCTATGACACTCCCCTGCGGCACACCTGAAATCACTCTTACTTCGGAAGACTTCTCTCCATTGAGAATGACATGCTGCGTCCTGTTATCTAGGAACTCCTCAATCCAATCACACAATTGGTCTGATAGTCCATATGCTCTTACTTTGTTCATTAAACGACTGTGGGGAACTGTATCAAACGCCTTGCGGAAGTCAAAAGAAACACGGCATCTACCTGTGAACCCGTACCTATGGCCCTCTGAGTCTCGTGGACGAATAGCGCGAGCTGGGTTTCACATGACCATCTTTTTCGAAACCCATGCTGATTCCTACAGAGTAGATTTCTAGTCTCCAGAAAAGTCATTATACTCGAACACAATATGTATTCCAAAATTCTACAACTGATCGACGTTAGAGATATAGGTCTATAGTTCTGCACATCTGCTCGACGTCCCTTCTTGAAAATGGGGATGACCTGTGCCCTTTTCCAATCCTTTGGAACGCTACGCTCTTCTAGAGACCTACAGTACACCGCTGCAAGAAGGGGGGCAAGTTCCTTCACGTACTCTGTGTAAAATTGAACTGGTATCCCATCAGGTCCAGAGGCCTTTCCTCTTTTGAGCGATTTTAATTGTTTCTCTATCCCTCTGTCGTCTATTTCGATATCTACCAACACTATCTGTACTTGATACAAAACTTTTGTGTTGAGCCAACAGGTACTCTGAAATCTGCTTTTTGTCACTTTTTCTAAACAGAAAAATCTTCCTACCCTTTTTAATATTCCTATTTACGGCTGAAATCATCGATGCCGTAACCGCTTTATGATCGCTGATTCCCTGTTCTGCGTTACCTTTTTCAAATAGTTCGGGTCTGTTTGTCACCAGAAGGTCTAATATGTTATCGCCACGAGTCGGTTCTCTGTTTAACTGCTCAAGGTAGTTTTCAGATAAAGCACTTAAAAAAATTTCACTGGATTCTTTGTCCCTGCCACCCGTTATGAACGTCTGAGTCTCCCAGTCTATATCCGGCAAATTACAATCTCCACCCAGAACTATAACATGGTGGGGAAATCTACTCGAAATATTTTCCAAATTATCCTTCAGGTGCTCACCCACAACAGCTGCTGAGCCAGGGGGCCTATAGAGACATCCAATTACCATTTCTGAGCCTGCTTTAACTGTGACCTTCACCCAAATCATTTCACATTTCGGATCTCCGTCAATTTTCTTCGATACTATTGCACTTCTTATCGCTATACACACGCCTCCCCCTTCACTGTCCAGCCTGTCTCTGCGGTATACATTCCAATCTGAGTTTAGGATTTCATTACTGTTTACATCTGGTTTCAGCCAACTTTCTGTCCCTAGTACTATATGGGCGTTGTGACCGTTTATTAATGAGAGCAGTTCTGGGACCTTTCTGTAGACGCTCCTGCAGTTTACTATTAGCACATTAATATTGTTATTCCCTGTTGCATTTTGCCTACTCCTACCTTGCCGCGTCTCAGGAGGCGTCTTGTCGGGCCTAGGGAGGGGATTCTCTAACCTAAAAAACCCCCATGTGCACTCCACATGTACTCCGCTACCCTTGTAGCCGCTTCCGGCGTGTAGTGCACGCCTGACCTATTCAGGGGGACCCTACAGTTCTCCACCCGATAGCGGAGGTCGAGAAATTTGCACCCCAGATCTCCGCAGAATCGTCTGAGCCTCTGGTTTAAGCCTTCCACTCGGCTCCAAACCAGAGGACCGCGATCGGTTCTGGGAACGATACTACAAATAGTTAGCTCTGATTTCACCCCGCGAGCGAGGCTTTCTGCCTTCACCAATTCCGCCAACCGCCTGTACGAACTGAGGATGACCTCTGAACCCAGACGGCAGGAGTCATTGGTGCCGACATGAGCAACAATTTGCAGTCGGGTGCACCCAGTGCTCTCTATCGCCACCGGCAGAGCCTCCTCCACATCTCGGATGAGACCCCCCGGCAAGCAGACAGAGTGAACACTGGCCTTCTTCCCCGACCTTCCCGCTATTTCCCTAAGGGGCTCCATCACCCGCCTAACGTTGGAGCTCCCAATAACTAATAAACCCCTCCCCCTGTGTGCCTGCTCGGACCTTGCTGAAGGAGCAGCCACATGTCCACTCACAGGCAGAGCGGGCGATGCCACACGGCCAGCCTCCACATTGACCCTCCGCCTCGTGCGCCGCGAACGCCGCTGAACCCGCCACTCCCCTTGGGGAGAGGGTGGCCCAACCGCGCCCAGTACACGCGAAGATGTCTCGACAGCAGGGACAGTGGGTGAAGCATATAACACCTGGGGTGTACCTTGCGACGCACCAGACTCCCCACTGCCGCTACACTCCGAGGCAGCAGCCTGAAGACGGCTGACCGCGGCCATCAACACGCTCAGCTGTTTGCGAACAGTGGCCAGCTCCTCCTGCGTCCGTACACAGCAGTCACACATCCTATCCATCCTAAGGAATCAATTTACTGAAGAGAGTTAATCAACCTTTAACTAGACTGCTAATTTACTAAAGGCGGCTGTTTATTAACTAAACTGTGGTTGCTAGGCACTTCTTGTAGAAAACAATGAAAATAGCACTACCTGTCTCTGGACTGTATTGAAAACAAACACTAGCACTACTGGCACTATGGCTGACTAAAGGGACTCTCTCTGACTGTATTCAAAACAAACATGAAATCTATGGAACACTATTAATAGCACCAAACAATTAAAGCTTCCTAAAAGCAAATACACATGGAAGAAGAAGTGACAAGTAAGAAAAATACAGTTAATACTTAAATTAAGGTAGCTCGCTGCACAGCAGACGTGAAGCAGATGGCAGTTACAACGACACTGACACTACTGGCACTATGGCTGACTAAAGGGACTCTCTCTGACTGTATTCAAAACAAACACGAAATCTATGGAACACTATTAATAGCACCCAACAATTAAAGCTTCCTAAAAACAAATACACACGGAAGAAGAAGTGACAAGTAAGAAAAATACAGTTAATACTTAAATTAAGGTAGCTCGCTGCACAGCAGACGTGAAGCAGACGGCAGTTATGACGACACTGACTCTACTGGCACTATGGCTGACTAAAGGGACTCTCTCTGACTGTATTCAAAACAAACACGAAATCTATGGAACACTATTAATAGCACCCAACAATTAAAGCTTCCTAAAAGCAAATACACACAGAAGAAGAAGTGACAAGTAAGAAAAATACAGTTAATACTTAAATTAAGGTAGCTCGCTGCACAGCAGACGTGAAGCAGACGGCAGTTACGACGACACTGATGGAGGTGTCCTGGAGATGGCAAACGTCCATAGGCGTTGTTTGACACGCCGTAAAGTCTCGAGGAGGAGGCTTCCTGTACGGACGGAAGTGTCCCCGATGACAACGGGTCGAGATGACAGGAGACGTGGGCAATGTGTCGGCATCCGTTGGAGGAGGAGGCGAGTAGATGTACTCTGACAGAGGATGATCCTCTGGTTCCTGCATGGGCACGTCTCCTGGTGGCGTCCGTTCTGGTGCTGGCATCGCGATGACGGTGAGAGGGCTGCATTGTGAGTATTGAGAGATGCCAAGATCCTGAGCATCAGGTAGAGCCAAAGGTGGTGTGGCGGCATTCGGAACAGGTGTTGCTGGCACCTGAGGCCAAAGCTGGTCCGAATGACGCACTGCAACACCCCTGTCCGCCTGAATTTCATACAGGCGTCTGCCATGGTTTCGTAAGATGCGGCCCGGGCTCCATTTTGGCCGCCTGCCATATCCCCGTACCCAGACAAGGTCGTCGGCGGTGAACCGGCCAAGTGAAGGCACCCGCGGCCGTGAGGTGGGAGGCCACAGAAGATGAAGGAGCGTGCGGGGCTGTCGGCCATGTAAGAGCTCAGCCGGGCTGTGATCGCCCATGGGGGTGAAACAGTAAGACGCCAGGAACTGGAGAAGCGCATCATCAGCAGCAGAAGAAGTCAGAAGTTTCCGCATCTGAGCCTTAAAGGTGCGGACCAGCCGTTCAGCCTCACCGTTGGATTGTGGATGGAACGGCGGGGCCGTGACATGCGTAACGCCGTGACGAGCACAAAAATCCGCAAAGTCAGAAGAGGCAAATTGCGGACCATTATCAGTAACAAGAGTAGAGGGGACGCCTTCCAAAGAAATAATGTGGGCGAGAGCACTGGTGGTTGCCGCGGTGGTAGGTGACATGCAACGGACAATGAAAGGAAAGTTAGAGTAGGCGTCAATTACGAGGAGCCAATAAGTACCTAAAAAGGGTCCCGCAAAGTCAGCATGAACGCGCTCGCAGGGCTTCTCAGGCGAAGGTCACGGTGACAAAGATGACTTCGGGGCAGCGGCCTGTGACGCACAAGGGCCGCAGGCAGCGACCATGTGTGCGATTTCGGAGTCGATGCCAGGCCAGTACACATGACGGCGCGCCAGAGATTTTGTGCGAGACACACCCCAGTGCCCCTGGTGAAGGAGGCGCAAGACCGAAGCACGCAAAGACGCAGGTACTACAACACGCGGCGAAGCATTGTCAGTGGAGAGGAGGATAACACCATCCCTAGCCGTGAGGCGGTAGCGCAAAGCGTAGTAGTTCCGCAATGGATCAGAAGTCTTAGCGGACAGGTGATCTGGCCAACCCTTCTGAACACAGCGTAAAACCCGGGAGAGGGTAGGGTCAGAACCCGTAGCAGCCGCCAGCCTGTCCCCAGTGATGGGGAACCCGTCCACAACCCGCTGCTCGGCAACATCCAGGTGGAAACACTAAAGTTCATCCCTATCGAATGCCTGATCAGGACCCATGGGAAGGCGAGACAAAGCATCAGCATTCGCATGTTGAGCCATTGGCCGGAAATGAATCCCATAATTGAAACGGGACAAGTAAAGAGCCCAAAGCCGGAGGTGGTGCACAGCCTTGTCGGGACGGGACGTTGATGGATGAAACAAGGAAACAAGTGGTTTGTGATCCGTAACAAGATGAAATTTTGAGCCATAGAGAAAAACATCAAACTTATGAAGAGCATAAATGATGGCCAAAGCTTCTTTCTCAATTTGAGAATACTTTTGTTGGGCATCCGTGAGCGTTTTGGAGGCATAAGCGATGGGTTGTTCCGAACCGTCAGAAAAACGGTGTGCAAGGACTGCACCGACCCCTTATTGAGAGGCGTCTGTGGCAAAAACAAGATGTTGGCCAGGTCGGTAAGTAGCCAGGCACGGGGCCTGTTTCAGCATAGTCTTTAATTTCTGGAAAGCCGCGTCACATGACGCGGAAAAGTGAAAAGGCACGTTTTTATGCAACAGGCGATGCAACGGCTGAGCCACCGACGCCGCAGATGGTAAAAACTTGTGATAGTATGCTATTTTCACCAAGAAGGCCTGCAGTTCCTTAACATATGTAGGACGAGGAAGGGCATCGATCGCAGCAACAGTGTGTTGAAGCGGACGAATACCATCCCGAGAGAGTTGAAACCCCAAGTACGTGATAGATGCCTGAAAAAATTGTGATTTCTGAAGATTACACTTAAGACCGGCAGTCTGTAAGACATTAAAAAGTGTGCGGAGATTTTGAAGATGTTCTCCAGTGGTGGAGCCAGTGACAACTATGTCGTCCATGTAATTGATACACCCCGGGACAGGGAGCAATAATTGTTCCAAGAATCGCTGAAAAAGAGCAGGGGCGCTAGCAACCCCGAATGGCAAGCGTTGGTATTGATAGAGGCCGAAAGGCGTGTTAAGGACCAGAAACTGCCGGGAAGCAGCGTCGAGAGGAAGTTGATGATAAGCTTCCGACAGGTCAATTTTAGAAAAATACTGTTCTCCAGCGAGTTTAGTGAACAGTTCTTCAGGACGGGGCATAGGGTAAGTGTCGATGAGGCATTGAGCATTTACAGTGGCTTTGAAATCGCCACAGAGACGAATATCACCATTGGGCTTAGCAACTACAACGACAGGAGAGGACCACTCACTGGAAGTGAGAGGAAGCAAGACCCCTGAAGCAGTGAGACGATCCAACTCCCGTTTTACCTGATCACGAAGGGCCACAGGAATGGGCCGAGCCCGAAAAAACTTAGGCCGAGCAGTAGGTTTGAGCGTGATATGAGCTTCAAAGTCGTTTGCATGGCCTAACCCAGGAGAAAAAAGGGACAAAGATGTCGTCGACAAGGAATCCAGTTGAGCATAAGGAATAGCGTCAGAGACAATATTGACAGAGTCATCTATGGAGAACCCAAAAACGCGAAAGGCATCGAAACCAAAAAGATTTTCTGCGTTGCTCTGGTCGACCACAAATATGGGAACAGTGTGAACGACGGATTAGAGAGAAATCTCAGCATTAAACTGTCCCAAGAGAGAAATCTTCTGTTTATTGTACGTCCGTAATGCCGAGTGACAGGGGACAGGAGTGGAGAACCCAGCTGAAGATACGTCTGAGAATTAATTATAGTGGCAGCAGAACCGGTATCCACTTGCATGCGAACATCTCGACCAAGGATTTGGACAGTGAGGAATAACTTCCCTGAAAGGGAAAAAGTGTAATTGACAGACAACACAGAATAAGAATCAGCGTCATGTTCATGAACATCGTGTATGCGGTCGGATTTACAAACGGAAGACACATGACCTTTCTTTTTGCAATTGTGACACACAGCCCAACGTTGGGGACAATCCTCGCGTGAATGTTTCGTAAAACACCGCGGACATGAAGGAAGTTGCCGGGGATTTTGCTGCAGTTTCTTAGTGGGTTGTGTACGGCTAGGCCGAGGCAGCGCGTGGGAGCGTACTGCGGCCACATCAGCCGGCGGGGACGCGCCGCACGCGTTGTCAACAGCGCACAGAGGTTGTATTTCCCCGACGTCACCCCACGCTTCTATTTGCGCCCCAGCGGCGCGAGAAATTTCAAAAGACTGCGCAATGGAGAGAACTTCATCTAGAGTCGGATTCGCCAACTGAAGGGAACGTTGCCGAACTTCTTTGTCGGGCGCCGACCAGATAATAGCATCCCGTACCATGGAATCGGCATAGGATTCTTTGTGAACGGCAGTAACAAATTGACACTTTCGACTGAGGCCGTGAAGTTCAGCAGCCCAAGCGCGATAGGACTGATTTGGCTGTTTTTGACAATGATAAAAGGCAACACGAGAGGCTACCACATGCGTTTGCTTTTCAAAATAGACAGACAGAAGGGAGCACATTTCAGCAAAGGACAAAGGCGCAGGATCCTTCAAAGGAGCCAATTGCGACAACAACCGATACATTTGAGGTGAAATCCAGGAAAGGAACAGAGACTTACATGGTTGTTCGTCCGTGACATGAAATGCCAAGAAGTGCTGTCGAAGACGTTATTCATAATCAGACCAGTCTTCCGCCGTCTCGTCGTAAGGTGGAAAAGGAGGTACAGCCAACGACGAGAAACGCCCCGCATTTGACACCACGACGAAATCGTGAATCGCCGCTGTTAGAAGCGTTTGCTAATCGTGAATCGCCGCCGTTAGAAGTGTTTGCTGTTCAAGGAGATTTTGCACGAGTTGCTCGACGGTAGCCATGGAACCCTGTGAGTCAACGGTGAAAAGGAAAAATCCCATCCTCGTCGCCAATTGTTAGAACTTCAAGTTTAACACATATATTTAGGAACAAACAACAACACATATAAGTCACTGAGTAAGTTGACCTGTGTACACGTCGGCATTCGATAAAACTCTGAGTCTCAGTCTAGCGGTCGCTGCTCGGCTGGCCGCGTAGGTGGCGCAGCTGCTGCATGGCTGGCAGACAGTGCCGCACGTAGAGGACGTGCGTAATTATGCGGCGGCTCTTTGGATAATTGGCGAGTCACAACACAGGGACACAGGATACCAACTTGGCACATCATGGGATCCAGTGCTGGCCATGTTAATATCAATTAGCAGCCACCAAAAAGAATTGTTGGTTGTGCAAGAGATGATGCTGTAGTGGCAACATAGATATTCTGTTGACAACAGCGAGTACAGGTCACACTAGTGCAGGCACATATTCCAGCAGGTGGATTCCAACAGAGGGAGCTGGGATGGCCGATGGCAGCACACAGTATGACTGACAGCCTCTGCACTTGTGTTCACCACCCGACAAGTGATGCAGCCATCTCTCTCACTACCGATCAGCATATCCACACTGCTGGTCACTGAATTTGGTGCATTCATGCCTGCACAATTTATTTTCAGACTGTCAAAACAGGAGGCTTTGGTTACAGTCTCAGCATTGTGTTTGGCATATCTGTAGATGCTGGTCAGCTGTTCTGATGCAATATTGTGGAACTTTCACAATGACATCCAACATCTTGTCTGAGAATCATATTTACAGTAGTCTCCTGTCAGGAAAGCCTCAAGCAAAGGATTGTCCTGTAGGTATATACCATGATCATGCAAAAGCTTTTGATTCTGTGGATCAAGGATTTCTGTTCAGCAAAATAAAATGTTATGGCATTAATGGCATCTCTCCTGCAGGGATAGAACCTTATCTCCATAACAAAAATCAGAGGACCTCATTAACAGACTGTGTCTCAACCATGACACTAACCTCAGAAAGGGGGTACGTAACATGTGCAGTGCCACAAGTCTCGATACTGGATACACTCTTATTCCTAACACACATAAATGACCTACAAATTACTTTGAAAGATAGTTCAAGAACTTTGATGTTTGTGCATGACACAAGCATGCTGATCAGTTGTCCAGACTCAATTTTAGCAGAGACAGCTCACATGAGGGCTGTACACACTAACAAGTGATTCACAACTAATAGTCAAAGTCTTAATACCACAAAGACTCATATTATGTAATTTCAAACCAGCAATCATGATATGTTAATACCAGATGTGTACATTAATAATCATATACTAAATGAAACACACTAATACTCATTAGGGTCCAACTGGATAACAAGTTAAAATAAGTCATCACATAGATGAACTAATCAAGAAGCTCAGTTCAGTGTGTTATGCCATAGAAGTATGTCTCACTGTGCTGACCTAAAGACAAGAGTGTTGCTCATTTTGTGTATTTTCTCTCGGTGTTGTCTTATAGAATTATCTTCCGGGGCAGTGCACTTAAAGAAAATAAAGTGTTTATTCAGCAAAATCAAGCATTAAGAATACTGTGTAAAGTAAATAACAAAGAATCTTGCATTAGACTTTTTAAGAATCCTGAAATTTGTACACTTTCTTCCCAGTACATTTACACTTTAATAGTTTTTGTTGCTGATAATAAAGTAAATTTCAACTGAACTGTTATTTCCAGAATCAAAATACAAGACAGAAAATAATATTCATGTAGACTTTACCTCCTTGTCTAGGGTTGGGAATGGAATTAGATTTTTTGGTGAGCAAATATACATAAATCTAATATAAAACAAGAAATTATTAATCCCTACAAATTATTGGAATGTCTGTTTTCAGGGATTGAAAAATTCTGTTAATTACATGGCAAGTAGTGGTGTTTGTTATAAAACTGTGAATAATGTTTAATATTTCCTTTGAAATACACCATTGTAATCAAGTAAATATTAAGCTTTTTTTTTTTTTTTCAAAGTACTAGCTCCCTTACTAGTTTACTCTATTAAATTTAGATGACATAACCATGAATATCTTAAGCAGTGTAATGAGAGTTTATTGGTAATGCATCATAAAGATTAATTATGATTAAGTTTTATAATTTGCTTGTCTTTTG
The DNA here is from genome assembly GCF_023864345.2 of Schistocerca serialis cubense. Classification (NCBI taxonomy): domain Eukaryota; kingdom Metazoa; phylum Arthropoda; class Insecta; order Orthoptera; family Acrididae; genus Schistocerca; species Schistocerca serialis. The sequence continues at coordinate 353,777,547 of NC_064641.1, read as the reverse complement.
TTAATGTGTATGTTGACTCATTCTGTTTGATTTGATTTGATTTGATTTATTTCGTGTTCCATAGGTCAACTGTGTTGAATACACAAGGACGTGGAACGAGTCAGTTTTTTACAAATACAGTCTGATAATCTTATAGCATATACAGAAATTGAGTACATAATTATATAAAAACTTATACAGTAAATTCTTTGGGCAGCAATATAGAAAAAGAAAATACATATTTTCTTAGAATTATTAAAACACTACAGAAAACAGATACGGAGCACACACAGATACAGATCTCAGGTTAAATAAAATTCGTAGTGGCATTATGTCAACTTGTATTATATAATATTAAAATATTACAATTTATTTAGTTAAAAATTCATCTAGACTGTAAAAGGCTTTTTCTAGCAGAAATATTTTTAGTGCTTTCTTAAACTCGCTATTGTTATGAATCTTTGTCTTTATTTCGGGAGGAAGAGCATTGAAGAGTTTTGCTCCAGTGTAATGGACACCCTTTTGTGCCAAGCTCAAATTTCTGAGTTCACTGTGTATGTCATTCTTCCTCCGTGTGTTATGCTCATGATAATTACTATTTGGTTGAAATATATCTATATTTTTACAAACAAAACACATGAGAGAAAAAATATATTGGCATGTAGTTGTGTATATTTTAAGATTACGAAAACTATTTCTACAAGAGTCTCTTGGGCGCAATCTACATATAATTCTTAAAGCTCGCTTCTGTGCAATGAACACTTTCCTTGCTAATGGCTGGTTGCCCCAAAAAATAATTCCGTACTCAATGAGACAATGAAAATAGCCATAATAGGCCACTTTTGTAGTGTTAGGTTCAACACATGTAGTGACAACCCGTAAAGCATAGGTAGCAGAGCTAAGCCTCTTACAGAGATCAATAATATGTGAAGACCAGTTCATTTTCTTGTCAATGTGCACTCCAAGAAATTTTGTTGTTTCCATTCTGACTATTGGTTGATTACCACATGTCACACTTATCTCTCTCTCTTTTTCAGTTTTTGTACAGAATTGAATAAAGCTGGTCTTACTGGAATTTAATGAGAGACCATTCACCTTGAACCAATTAACCATATCTGAGAGTATGTGATTACTGAGTTCCTCAAGATTGTTGACTGTTCTACTGCTCATAAAAATTGTGGTATCATCAGCAAATAATGTAAATTTACACGGCAGGCTTGTACATGATGGTAGATCATTTATAAAAATCAGGAATAATAGTGGCCCAAGAATTGAGCCCTGGGGCACTCCACATGTAATGGAACTCCATTCAGAATCTGAGGAAGTGTCACATACTCCACCCGAGCTATTCAACACAACTTTTTGTTTTCTGTCTTGGAGGTACGACTGTAGCCAATTGCCTGCAACACCACTTATTCCTACTAATTTTGCTTTTTGCAAGAGAATCTGGTGATCAACACAGTCAAACGCTTTGGATAAATCGCAGAAGACACCAAGTGCTAGCATTTTTTCATTAAGGGTTTCTAGAACTTCATTTGCAAGTGCGTAGACTGCGTCTTCTGTTGAACGGCCCTTTTGAAAGCCAAACTGGCTTTTGCTGAGAACTCCATTCTTCATGAGATGATCAGTAATTCTTACATGTATTAGCTTTTCTAGAATTTTGGAGAAAGCTGTCAGCAAAGAGATAGGTCGATAGTTAGTTCAGCTTTATCCTCCTTTTTGTACAGGGGCTTCACAATGGCATACTTAAGTCTACTGGGAACAACACTTTTCTGAAGGGAAGCATTGAAAATATGACAGAGAATGTCCCTTATCCACACACAAGAATATTTCAATAAATTACTAGATATATTATCAACCCCTGCAGAATTCGTACTTTTTAGAGACATGATGATTTTTTGAATTTCTTCTACAGTGACAGGATTAAGGTGCATTTCTGAAATTGTGTTAGAATATACAGCTTGACAAAGAGTTACAGCTTCATCAACATCGGGCTTGCAACCAATCTGTTGAGATACTGATAGGAAGTGTTTATTAAAAATCTCAGCCACCCTTTTGGGGTTATCTATTAGGATACCTTCATATCTGATATTATTTATATCTTCTTTACTTGTTGCATCTCTTCCTGTTTCTTTTTTTACAATGCTCCAAATTGCTTTTATTTTATTATTAGAATTATCTATTTTCTTCTCATAATAAAGGGCTTTTGATTTCTGTATTAGTTTCTTCAAAATTTTACAGTATATTCTATAGTGTTCCCATTTTTCTACATCTTTACAGAATCTTATTGCAGCATAAGTTTCCCTTTTGGTTTTACATGACTGTTTTATACCTTTTGTAATCCAAGGCTTGCTTACAGAATTGGAAGCACTGTTTCTGACCCATTTCTTGGGAAATATTTCTTCAAAAAGAGCACAGAATTCATTTATAAAACAGTTAAATTTAGTATCAACATCATCATGGCTATATACTAAAGACCAATCCATTTGCTGCAACCTGTGGTTGAAAGTTCCTTTCGCCTTTTCATTAATTACTCTTATGACTTTCCATCGAGGAAATTCTTTTTTGAACAGATTAACGTCATAAATAGTGAGAATTTGTCCATCATGATCTGAAAGCCCACTTATAACCTGCCTGACAATATAGTTCTGATGTCTATTTACATCTAAAAAAACGTTGTCTATCATAGTTTGGCACTCGGATGTAATTCTTGTTGGGAAATTTATTACTGAAGTCAGATTGAGTAAGTTCATCACAATCTCAAAGTCTATTTTATTCTTATTTTCTGTCAAAAAGTTTATATTAAAATCACCTAATACTACAATATCCTTCGCTTTTGAAAGTAACCATGACAGAAGGAGTTCCATTGAATGCAGAAAAGTTTTTATGTCACCTGAAGGAGCCCTGTAGACAGCCAACACTATTATTGGATAGAATTTAGTTGTTATTTCTGTGGCACATGCCTCAAATTGTTGTTCCACACAATATTTCTTAATATCTATAGCTTTGTATGCTACACTATCCTTAACATAAATTGCTACTCCACCTTTATCTTTACTTTCCCTACAGTAGTATGTTACTAAAGTATAACTTGCTATAGATGGCAAGGCACATTTATCAGTAACATGGTGCTCAGTTAAGCACAAAATCTGGGCATTATTTATACTGTCCTTTTCACTAATGTTAATAAGGAGTTGATCTATTTTGTTTAAGAGGCCCCTTATATTTTGATGAAAGAAAGAGATGCCTTCCTCTTGCTTTTTCATTCTATTAGTGGTGTTACCTGACTGAGAATCCATTGGAGTCTGCCTTGAGACAGGAGAGAGGAGACACCTGACACTACCTACTGTTGTCCCTTCTTTTTCTTCGGGCCCACACATAAAAAATCGTTGAGATGAGAAGGAGGCTCAGCATTTCTTCTGTCCAACAGCCTTCTATTTGTTGTTGTTGATGGTGGTGCTGTTTCTGACACTTCAAATGTTGGTTCTACCACTACTGCTGTGTTTCCTTGTGAACTTGGAGTCTTCTCGTTTTTGTTATTTTCGTCTAAAATAATACTTGGCTGATGAGGAACAGTAGTTCTTTTGTTGTTGAAATCGATGTCCACTGTTCTTTCTGTTAAAATTTGGTCTTTTTTTACATGTTTTGCTGCTGCTGATGAAGTTTCTAATGAATTTTTTTGAAGTGTTTTCGTAATGGAGTCAGGCGATGGCAATGCAATTATCGTTTTGGTTTTGAATTTGTTTTGGTGGTTTTTTATTACCCTGGTTATCAGGCTTGTCAGATATTCTTTCCCCAAGCCATTCAGGTGAAGTCCGTGTTGCGTGTGGAATCTACGTCCAATACTGCTTATATCAACGCATTTCACGTTTTTAAAATGTTTGCAGATTTTTGCAAACTGACTGTTGGCACTTTCTATTTCCCTGTTAACACATGACCATCTTACAAGATCATAGCGATGCGGAATATTGACAAGTATTACGTTAGTGTGAGTGAGGTTCCTCAGACACTGTTTAAGATCGCGCGTTGCACTCAATGTTTCATTTTTGTAGACATCGTTTGCACCTCCCATAAGTACAACGAAGTCTTTATCATGCAGATTTTTTGCCTCTGCGGATTCGGTCATTTTTTTAATTTCGCTAAGTGGGGCTCACGGTTTCACTATACCACACGAAAATGTTTCAGTTGTTTCTTTTAGTTTACTAGGAAGTCCACGACCATGGCTGTCTGAAAACACAAACAGTTTCCTGTTATTGGAGTTCACAATTTGCGAATCGTTTTGTATTGTTTTACCACACACTTCGACACAATTTTTGGTCGGCACATTTATATTGACCTCCTTCACAGTTGTTTGCGTCAGTAAATTTTCTTCTCTTACCTTATTCCCCAAAGTGCCATTTTGCTTTTCCCAACGTTCATGCGAACTGTAAGTTGCATTTTCACTATCAGCGATCGAAAGTACTTGAAATGTGTTTTTGTGCACAAAGCTTGCGTAACTTTCGCAGGTTTTCCGAATTTGCACTTTGGACTTGCTGTTTTTGCACTTTACATTTGACCACTTTTCCGTAACGGACGAACTATCTCGCACAAGTCTTAGCGTGTTCAGTTCACTATTTTCTTGTTGTATTTTCGAAATGTCCGTTTTCAAACTGCCGATTATGAACTGTAAGCTCATTATGCGTTCATTCAGTTTCTTGATTTCGTCTTTACAATTTTCACACGATTTCTTTTTTACGGCAAAATTTAAGTTTTTCTGGAAGGACACTTGCTTAACTTTTACTGTAGCCGCCATCTCTCTGAAGGTTCTTCTTCTTGATGGGATGTATAGAACACAATGAAATAATGAGTAAATGAATGAATGTATGTTGGATGTTGAGTCATCAACAGATGTAGAAGTAACTTCAGCTATGCCAAGAGAAGTATGTTGGGACCCTTTCTGCATGTCTGGTGTATTGATGGCCCAGCAGACAATATTAATAGTCATGCAGATATCAGTTATCTATAATAAAGTACTAACAGGAAAAGGAAAACTGAAATATTATCAAGAACTGACTGAACATTTGTGCAAAGTTGTGAAAGATTGACAGCTAAAGCGGTTGACAGACCTCATTTCATTGCTGTTATTGTTGTTGTGGTCTTCAGTCCTGAGACTGGTTTGATGCAGCTCTCCATGCTACCCTATCCTGTGCCAGCTTCTTCATCTCCCAGTACTTACTGCAACCTGCATCCTTCTGAATCTGTTTAGTGTATTCATCTTTTGGTATCCATCTATGATTTTTACACTCTGCCCTCCAGTGCTAAATTTGTGATCCCTTGATGCCTCAGAATATGACCTACCAACCGATCCCTTCTTCTTGTCAAGTTGTGCCACAAACTCTTCTTCTCCTCAATTCTATTCAATACCTCCTCATTAGTTATGTGATCTACCCACCTAATCTTCAGCATTCTTCTGTAGCACCACATTTCAAAAGCTTCTATTCTCTTCTTGTCCAAACTATTTATCATCCATGTTTCACTTCCATACATGGCTACACTCCAAATACCTTCAGAAACGGCTTCCTGACACTTAAATCTATACTCGATGTTAACAAATTTCTCTTCTTCACAAATGCTTACCTTGCCATTGCCAGTCTACATTTTATGTCTTCTCTACTTTGACCATCATCAGTTATTTTGGTCCCCAAGTAGCAAAACGCCTTTACTATTTTAAGTGCCTCATTTCTTAATCTAATTCCCTCAGCATCACCCGATTTAATTCGACTGCATTCCATTATCCTTGTTTTGCTTTTGTAGATGTTCATCTTATATCCTCCTTTCAAGACACTGTCCATTCCTTCCAACTGCTCTTCCAAGTCCTTTGCTGTCTCTGACAGAATTACAATGTCATCAGCTAACCTCGAAGTTTGTAATTCTTCTCCATGGATTTCAATACCTACTTCGAATTTTTCTTTTGTTCCCTTTACTGCTTCCTCAATATACAGATTGAATAACATAGGGGAGAGGCTACAACCCTGTCTCACTCCTTTCCCAACCACTGCTTCCCTTTCATGTCCCTCGACTCTTATAACTGCCATCTGGTTTCTGTACAAATTGTAAATAGCCTTTCGCTCCCTGTATTTTACCCCTGCCACCTTCACAATTTGAAAGTGAGTATCCCAGACATCATTGTCAAAAGCTTTCTCTAAGTCTACAAATGCTAGAAAAGTAGGTTCACCTTTCCTTAATCTGTTTTCTAAGATAAGTTGTAGGGTCAGTAATGCCTCATGTGTTCCAACATTTCTACAGAATCCAAACTGATCTTCCCCAAGGTCGGCTTCTACCAGCTATTCCATTCATCTGTAAAGAATTCGTGTCAGTATTTTGCAGCTGTTACTTATTAAACTGATAGTTCGGTAATTTTCACATCTGTCAACACCTGCTTTCTTTGGGATTGGGATTATTATATTCTTCTTGAAGTCTGAGGGTATTTCGCCTGTCTCATACATCTTGCTCACCAGATGGTAGAGTTTTGTCAGGACTGGCTCTCCCAAGGCCATCAGTAGTTCTAATGGAATGTTGTCTACACCCTGGGCCTTGTTTCGACTCGGTCTTTCAGTGCTCTGTCAAACTCTTCACGCAGTATCATATCTCCCATTTCATCTTCATCTACATCCTCTTCCATTTCCATAATCTTGCCCTCAACTACATCGCCCTTGTATAGACCCTCTATATACTCCTTCCACCTTTCTGCTTTCCCTTCTTTGCTTAGAACTTGGTGTCCATCTGAGCTCTTGATATTCATACAAGTGGCTCTCTTTTCTCCAAAGGTCTCTTTAATTTTCCTGTAGGCTGTATCTATCTTACCCCTAGTGATATAAGCCTCTACATCCTTACATTTGTCCTCTAGCCATGCCTGCTTAGCCATTTTGCACTTCCTGTCGATCTCATTTTTGAGACGTTTGTATTCCTTTTTGCCTGCTTCATTTACTGCATTTTTATATTTTCTCCTTTCATCAGTTAAATTCAATATTTCTTCTGTTACACAAGGATTTCTACTAGCCCTCGTCTTTTTACCTACTTGATCCTCTGCTGCCTTCACTACTTCATCCCTCAGAGCTACCCATTCTTCTTCTACTGTATTTCTTTCCCCCATTTCTGTCAATTGTTCCCTTATGCTCTCCCTGAAAGTCTGTACAACCTCTGGTTTAGTCAGTTTAACCAGGTACCATCTCCTTAAATTCCCACCTTTTCTGCAGTTTCTTCAGTTTGAATCTACAGTTCATAACCAATAGATTGTGGTCACAGTCCTCATGTGCCCCTGCAAATGTCCTACAATTTAAAACCTGGTTCCTAAATCTCTGTTTTACCATTATATAATCTATCTGATACCTTCTGCTATCTCCAGGATTTTTCCATGTATACAACCTCCTATTATGATTCTTGAACCAAGTTTTAGCTATGATTAAGTTACGCTCTGTGCAAAATTCTACCAGATGGCTTCCTCTTTCATTTCTTACCCCCAATCCATATTCACCTACTTCTATTTCCATCTCTCCCTTTTCCTACTTTCGAATTCCAGTCACCCATGACTATTAAATTTTCATCTCCCTTCACTACCTGAATAATTTTTTTTTTTATCTCATCATACATTTCATCAATTTCTTCATCATCTGCAGAGCTAGTTGGCATATAAACTTGTACTACTGTAGTAGGTGTGTGTTTTGTGTCTATTTTGGCCACAATAATGCCTTCACTATGTTGTTTGTAGTAGCTTACCCGCACTCCTATTTTTTTATTCATTATTAAGCCTACTTCTGTATTACCCCTATTTGATTTTGTATTTATAACCCTGTATTCGCCTGACCAAAAGTCTTGTTCCTCCTGCCACCAAACTTCACTAACTCCCACTATATCTAACTTTAACCTATCCACTTCCCTTTTTAAATTTTCTAACCTACCTGCCCGATTAAGGGATCTGACATTCCACGCTCCGATCCGTAGAACGCCAGTTTTCTTTCTCCTGATAAAGACATCCTCTTGATTAGTCCCTGTCCGGCCATCCGAATGGGGGACTATTTTACCTCCGGAATATTTTACCCAAGAGGACGCCATCATCATTTAACCATACAGTAAAGCTGCATGCCCTCGGGAAAATTTATGGCTGTAGTTTCCCCTTACTTTCAGCCGTTCGCAGTACCAGCACAGCAAGGCTGTTTTGGTTAGTGTTACAAGGCCAGATCTGTCAATCATCCAGACTGTTGTCCCTGCAACTACTGAAAAGGCTGCTGCCCCTCTTCAGGAACCACACATTTGTCTGGCCTCTCAACATTTACCCCTCCATTGTGGTTGCACCTACGGTATGGCTATCTGTATCGCTGAGGCACACAAGCCTCTCCACCAATGGCAAGGTCCATGGTTCATGGGGGAGAGGAGTTCATTGCTAGGATACAGCAAAAATGCAAAGGAGGTAGCTCACAAAACACTTGTGTGACCCATTCCAGAATATTGCTAAAGTGTGTGGAGTCCATGCCAAATTCAACAAAGGGGATAAATTGAATGTATACAAATAAGGCAGCATGAATGGCCACAGACAGGCTGTCTCATGACAGCATTATGGAAATGCTGAAAATTCTAAACTGCCAGGCACTGAAATGTGATTTACAGAGTATACATGTAGATGTAGATGGTGGATGTTTGAAGATGGACACAAACTTTTCCGTGAAAGCCTGATTAATAAATTTTGGGGAACCAGTATTAAGTGTGGAACATAGGAATATATTACAGCCCGCTATCTATTGCTTTGGCAGAGATCACAAAGACAAGATTAGACTAATTTCAGTAAGCACAGATGTAGGTAGGCTGCCAATCTCCCTGTATTCCATACACCACTGAAACAAATAGTAACCCCATTATATGGTTCAGTGGGATATGCCCTCTGCCATGCAAGTAACTATGGTTTGCACAGTATGGATCTAAACAAAGATGCAGATGAGGTATGTTCAAAATCAAAACTAAATGTTTTTCAGCTTACAGATGATAAGTTCATTTCTTCTTCAAAGTCTCACCATCTCTATTCATATAGTGATCACACCACTTCGTGATGCAGTCCCAGAAAGCTTCCTTTGAAATATCCTTTGGTTCTTTTGATGAATTCTCGTTAGTGTCCTCAGTGGTGTAAAAATGGTGTTCTTACAACTTTGTATTCCAGTTCTGGTGTCCATGATGAATGCATCTTAATGTCATCAGTGGTGCTGGTTTTAATTCTGAAAGCAAGAAAAAGTGACATGGTGTCAGGTATATATAGTAGACTGGTTGGAGGGGGAGGAGGAGTCAGTCATCTTATTTTTGCCCCAAAACTGAATGGGCAAGTATAATAGAACAGTGAGTTCTCTTGTCACTACTGTGATCTACTCCACTGAAATTCTGGATCAAGGTTATCATGCTTTTACAGTCATAGACATACTTTGTCAATATACTGTGATTACTGGACTCTTATCTCAGTGTTTTACCTATATTTATGGGGATACAACAAGTGCACTGGTAATGGTTTTAGGTTTTCTGATTGAACAGACTCTAGAGACCTTAAGCTGGTGTGTTGCTCTAAGGACACTCTTTGTTCACTCTCTGATTTTGCATCTCCTTATCCCATAACAAGTTTTTTAGGACACAAATAGTACTGAACAATTTCTTTCCAAGGCAGCTTCTAATTAGTTATGTTAATAGCATGTTCATATTGAACAAATGAGATCTGACTCTGCTAATTTGATTTTTGTGGCTTTACCAAGTGATAATATATCACAATAACTGTCCTATCATTATGATCACAACAAATGGATTTTGTTTTTGTAGTGGTATTGTGTCAAATTCAATAACATAATTCCTTTATGGTTGAAAATAAAAATCATTGGTGAGAGGACTGCACATATCAATAATTATGTGGTGATTTTGAATTCGTGCTAGGACAGAGGTTGTAAAACTGTAACCCATACAAAATACTCTCTACCTCTGGCTACAGATGGACTGTGACTCAGTAACTTTGACTCTTCGGAAGGGGTGCAATATTCATCCCACTTCTCCATGTTAACTTGAGCATTGAAGGCAACACTTCCAATAACATCACTGAAAGACAGCTCTTAACTTTGTAGAAGGTGTTGAGTCCAATTTGCAGTAAAACAAGATATAGTACATTTTCGGTCTGGCCCTGATATGAACGCATAATCCATAAACAAAACAAAGTTTGTCCAAGAGCAGGACACAGAATGAAAGCCAATAATGACAGCAAGAAAGTACAGGTACAGGGCAAGGTTGAAATCCAAAAGCAGAATGGTGTGATTGATAGTAACTCTTGCAATGGATTGCCTGGTCCCACAGCAGCAAAAAGCTCTGCCCACATGACATGCCACATGTGCTAATTGTGGTGATCATCAGACATGGTGACATTAAAATAAATAAATATTATCTACAAAAATTGGCAACCAGTATTTACTCCAAAAAGGCACGTAAACAATCATTTGTGTTCCAGCAATACTACTGTTATAACTGTTGAACAAACATATTTCAAGGAAGACGCAATACATGAAAGTCACAGATCAAGTAAACAGAGTAAGATGTGTGTACACTTTAACTGTCAAATCATAACTGAATCCAAGTCTAGTGACCACTGACTGGTTGGCCACTTAGGTGGCGCTGCTGCTGCATGGCTGGCAGACAGCGCAGCATGTAGAGGACGCGTGTAATTGCGCAGCGGCACTTTGAAAGATCAGTGAGTCACAACACTTTTCCCCCCTTTGAATTTTTTGCACAGGTCTTGATGGAGGTGGCCTGTAGGTTGCTAATGTCCATAGGTGTTGTTTGACTGGCGGTAAAGTCTCGAGGAGGAGGCTTCCCATACGGACAAGATGTCCCCGATGATAGGGGGTTGAGATGACAGGAGACATGGGGGTCGAATCTGCTGGGGCCCTGTGCACCAATCTGCCCATTGCGGCAAGTCTGGTTGTTATAACAGGAGACATGGGCGATGTGTCGGCATCTGTAGGAGAAGGAGGCGAGTAGAATTGCTCCGACAGATGATGGTCATCTGGTTCTCGCATGGGCACGTCTCCTGGTGGCATCAGTTCTTGTGTTGGCACCGATATGATGGTGAGAGGACTGCGTTGTGAGTAATGAGAGATTCCAGTATCCCAAGCATCAGGTAGAGACGAAGGTGGTGTAGCGGCATCCGGAACAGGCATTGCCGGCACACAAGGCCGAAGCTGGTCCGAATGACGCACTGCAACACCCGTGTCCATCTGGATTTCATACAGGCGTTGGCCAGGGTGTCGTAAGATGTGGCCAGGACTCCATTTTGGCCACCTGCCATATCCCCATACCCATACAAGGTCGTCGGCGGTGAACCGGCCAAGCGAAGGCACCTGCGGCTGTGAGGCGGAAGGCCGCAGAAGATGAAGTAGCGTGCGGGGCTGTCGGCCATGTAAGTGCTCAGCCGATCTGTGGTCGCCCATGGGGGTGAAACAGTAAGAGGCCAGAAATTGGAGAAGCGCATCATCGGTTCCACCAGCAGAAGAAGTCAGGAGTTTCCTCATCTGAGCCTTAAATGTGCAGACTAGTTGTTCAGCCTCACCGTTTGACTGTGGGTGGAACAGAGGGGCTGTGACATGCATGACACCGTGACGGGCACAAAAATCCGCAAAATCAGAAGAGGCAAATTGTGGACCACTATCAGTAACAAGAGTAGAGGGAAGGCCTTCCAAAGAGAAAATGCGAGCTAGAGCATTGGTGGTTGCCGCGGTGGTAGGCGACATGCAACGGACAATGAAAGGAAAGTTAGAGTAGGCATCAATAATGAGAAGCCAATAAGTACCTAAAAAAGGTCCCACAAAGTCAGCATGAATACACTCCCAGGGCTTCTCAGGCGAAGGCCACGGTGGCAACGATGACTTCGGGGCAGCGGCCTGTGACGCAAAAGGCCGCAGGCAGCAACCATGTGTGCAATTTCAGAGTCGATGCTGGGCCAGTACACATAACAGTGTGCCAGAGATTTTGTGCAAGAGACACCCCAGTGCCCTTGGTGAAGGAGGCGCAAGATCGAAGCACGCAAAGACGTAGGTACCACAACACACGGCGAAGCATTTTTGATGGAGAGGAGGATAACACCATCCCTAGCCGTGAGGCGGTAACGTAAAGTGTAGTAGTTCTTCAACGGATCAGAAGTCTTAGCGGACAGACAATCTGGCCAACCCTTCTGAATACAGCGTAAAACCCCGGAGAGACTAGGATCAGAACCCGTAGCAGCCACCAGCCGGTCCCCAGTGATGGGGAACCCGTCCACAACCTGCTGCTCGGCAACATCCAGGTGGAAACACAAAAGTTCGTCCCTATTGAATGCCAGATCAGGACCCATGGGAAGGCGAGACAGTGCATCAGCATTCGCATGTCGAACTGTCGGCCGGAAATGAATCTCATAATTGAAACGAGACAAGTAAAGAGCCCAACGCTGGAGGCGATGTGCAGCCTTGTCAGGAAGTGATGTTGATGGATGAAACAAGGAAACGAGTGGCTTGTGATCTGTAACAAGATGAAATTTGGATCCATAGAGAAAAACATCAAACTTATGAAGAGTATAAATAATGACCAAAGCTTCTTTTTCAATTTGAGAATACTTTTGTTGGGCATCTGCGAGGGTTTTGGAGGCATAAGCAATGGGTTGTTCAGAACCATCAGAAAAACAGTGTGCAAGGACTGCACCGACCCCGTATTGAGAGGCGTCCGTGGCAAGAACAAGATGTTGGCCAGATTGATAAGTAGCCAGAAACGGGGCCTGTTTCAGCATAGTCTTCAATTTCTGGAAAGCCGCATCGCATGACACGGACCAGTGAAAAGGCATGTTTTTATGCAACTGGTGATGCAACGGCTGAGCCACCGAAGCAGCAGACGGTAAAAACTTGTGATAGTATGCTATTTTCCCCAAGAAGGCCTGCGGTTCCTTAACAGATGTAGGGCAAGGAAGGGCATCAATCGTAGCAACAGTTTGCTGAAGCGGACGAATACCATCCCGAGAGAGTTGAAACCCCAAGTACATGATAGATGCCTGAAAAAACTTTGATTTCTGAAGATTACACTTAAGACCGGCAGTCTGTATGACATGAAAAAGTGAGTGGAGATTTTGAAGATGTTCATCAGTGGTGGAGCCAGTGACAACAATATCATCCTGGTAATTTTTACACCCAGGGACAGTGAGCAATAATTGTTCCAAGAATCGCTGAAAGAGAGCAGTAGTGCTGGCAACCCAGAATGGCAATCGTTGGTATTGATAGAGGACGAAAGGCATGTTAAGGACCAGAAACTGCTGGGAAGCAGTGTCGAGAGGAAGTTGATGATAAACTTCTGACAGGTCAAGTTTAGAAAAATAGTGGCCTCCAGCAAGTTTAGTGAACAATTCTTCAGGTTGAGGCATAGGGTAAGTGTCGATAAGGCATTGAGGATTTACAGTGGCTTTGAAATCACTACAGAGACGAATATCACCATTTGGCTTAGCAATGACAATGACAGGAGAGGACCACTCACTGGAAGTGACAGGAAGCAAGACCCTTGAAGCAGAGACGAATATCACCATTTGGCTTAGCAACGACAATGACAGGAGAGGACCACTCACTGGAAGTGACAGGAAGCAAGACCCCTGAAGCAGTGAGACGATCCAGCTCCCATTTGACCCGATCACGAAGGGCCCCAGGAATGGGCCAAGCCTGAAAAAATTTAGGCCGAGCAGTGGGTTTGAGCATTATATGAGCTTCAAAGTTGTTTACACAGCCTAACCTAGGAGAAAAAAGGGACGAAAATGTCATTGACAAGGAATCCAGTTGAGCATAAGGAATAGTATCAGAGACAATATTGACAGACTTATCTATGGAGAATCCAAAAACGCGAAAGGCATCGAAACCAAAAAGATTCGCCACATTACTATGGTCGATCACAAATACGGGAACAGTGTGAACGACAGATTTGTAAGATACCGCAGCATCAAATAGTCCCAAGAGAGAAATCTTCTGTTTACTGTAAGTCCGTAATTGCCTAGTGACAGGTGACAGGATTGGAGAACCCAACTGAAGATACGTCTGAGAATTGATGATAGTGGCAGCAGAACCAGTATCTACCTGCACACGAACATCTCGACCAAGTATTTGGACAGTGAGCAATAACTTCCCTGAAAGGGAAGAAGTACAATTGCTAGACAACACAGAATCAGAATCAGTGTCATGTTCATGAACATCATGTATGCGGTTGGATTTGCAAACAGATGACACATGATCCTTTTTTTTGCATTTGTGACACACGGCCCAACGTTGTGGACAATCTTCTCGTGAATGTTTCGTAAAACACCGCACACATGAAGGAAGTTGCCGTGAGTTTTTCTGCAGTTTCTTAGAAGTTTGTTTATGGTTAGGCTGAGGCTGCGCTTGGGAGTGTACTGCGGCTACATCGGCCAGTGGGGACACGCCACATGGTTCGTAAACATTGTACAGAGGCTGTAGTTCCCCAACGTCACCCCATGCCTCTATTTGTGTTCCAGCGGCGTGAGAAATTTCAAAAGACTGAGCTATGGATAGGACTTCATCTAGAGTTGGATTTGCCAACTGAAGGGCATGTTGCCTAACTTCTTTGTTGGGTGCCGATCAGATAATAGCATCCCGTACCATGGAATCAGCGTAGAATTCTTTGTGAACTTCAGTAACAAATTGACACTTTCTACTGAGGCTGTGAAGTTCAGCAGCCCAAGCACAATACGATTGATTTGGTTGTTTTTGACAACAATAAAAGGCAACACGAGAGGCTACCACATGCGTTGCTTTTGAAAATAGACAGACAGAAGTGAGCACATTTCAGCAAAGGACAAAGGCGCAGGATCTTTGAAAGGAGCCAATTGCAACAACAACCAATACATTTGAGGTGAAATCCATGAAAGGAACAGAGACTTACATGTTTGTTCATTTGCGACATGAAATGCCAAGAAGTGCTGTCGAAGACGTTTTTCGTAATCAGACCAGTCTTCCGCCATCTCGTCGTAAGGAGGAAAAGGAGGTAGAGACAATGACGAGAGATGCCCCGCATTTGATGCCGTGACGAAGTCATGAATTGCATTTGTGAGAAGCATTTGCTGTTCTATGAGACCTCGCAACAGTTGCTCTAAAATAGCCATGGAAACATGTGGGTCAACGATGGAAAAGAAAAATCCCATCCTCGTCACCAATTGTTATAACTTCAAGTTGAACAAATATATTTCAAGGAAGACACAATACATGAAAGTCACAGATCAATCATAACTGAGTCCAAGTCTAGCGCCCGCTGGCTGGCTGGCCGCGTAGGTGGCGCTGCTGCTGCATGGCTGGCAGACAGCGCCACATGTAGAGGACGCGCGTAACTGCGCGGCAGCACTTTGAAAGATCAGTGAGTCACAACAACTATCTACAGTTAAAGTATTATTTAAGTGAAAACAATATCTGGAATTCGATAACTATCTGTTTAGCCAATCTTGCTGTTCACAGTTCTGAGCACTGTATCCGATGAGTCAATATCAGCATTTAGGAAGGAAGTTCATAAAGGAGTGGAATCTATGATGTTAGAAATGGCATTGGGAAGTAATTTCATAATTAAAATGTTATTTATATTTAGCAAACATAGTAAAGTACTGAAATAGGTCTACAATATATTGCTACAAAACTAAGAGCAGTTTAAAATATCCTTCCAGAATGTCTTCGGTTTTACATGGGCAGTTTTTTGAAATGCTTGTGGTATATTTCCTTTTTGAATTGTAGCAAATGACAGCCATCTTTATGTCCAAGATCAGATTTTGTCTAAATATTGTAGCCTCAGGTGTTACAAGCTGGAATAATTCAGTAACCAGCCTCCCTCAGCTGCTCCAGTGGTGATACCATACACTAATCACATTGTGTTTATTAGGTTCTCAAACCACTCTTTTCCTTCAATAAATTAATCCTTTGAGTGATTTATGTTCTTCCAAAAATTTATTATGTTACTTATTTTCCAAAATAAATGATTATAGTTTTAACAACAATGTAGGAAAAGATAGATTGCTACTTACCATACAAAAGAGATGTTAAGTTGCAGACAGTCACAATTAAAAGACACTTACACACAGTTTTCGGCCACAGCCTTCATCAACAAAAGAGAAACAGAGAAACACCCCCGTTCATACACACAAGCAAGCACACTCAAGCACACATAACCACTATATCTAGCAGCTCAGGTCAGAATGCAGCTGTCACATGGGATAGCAGCAGCAAACTGGAAGAGGCATGGAATAGGAAAGAATAATAGTGTACTGATGGAGGGACAGGGGAACGCTGTCTGGCGGAGTGTGCAGAGACTATAATGCCAACAGCAGGCGCAGCATCAGGATGTTGTGGGGCTGGGAGGTGGGGAGAAAAAGGAGTGAAAAGGAAAGGAGCAGGGAAAGATGGGTAGGTGCATTGGCAGAGGTAGCAAACAAAGAGGCTGGGAGGTGAGAATGGGTAGGAGTGATAGGGCAGAGGGGGTGCAAATTGTTGGGTGGAGGTTTGTGGGGACAGTATGTTACCATAGGTTGAAGCTGAAATAATTAGGGAGCAGAGAATGTGTTGTAAGGATAACTGCCACCTGCACAGTTCAGAGAAGCTGATCATGGAGGGGAAGATCCAGATGGATCGGGTAGTGAAGCAGCCACTGAAATTAAGCATGTTATGCTCACCTGTGTGTTGTGCCACAGTTTGGCATTGGTCAGTCATCCTTGTGGACAGCTGGTTGGCAGTCGTACCAATATAGAAAGCTATGCAATGGTTGCAGCAGAGCTGATGAATAAAATGGCTGTTTTCAAAGGTGATCCAGCCTGTGATGGGGTAGTATAGACCTGTGACAGGACTGGAATAGGAAGTACTGGGTGCTTGGATTGGGACGTCTTGCACCTGGGTCTTCCACAGGGATATGATCCTTGTGCCAGGGGATTAGGATTGGGAGTGACATAGGGATGGATTAGGATATTGTGGAGGTTGGGTAGGCAAAGGAACATCACTTTAGGAGGGTTAGGAAGGTTCTAGAGTAAGATGTCCCTCATTTCAGGACACGGTGGTAGATAATCAAAGGCCTGGTGTAGGATGTGGTTCAGTGGTCCCAGTTTGGGTTGGTACTGGGTGATGAAGAGGGCACTCCTCTGTGGCCGGTTCTTGGGGGTGGTGAGAGGACTGGGGAGTTGTTTGCAGACTAGGTCTGGGGGATAGTGCCTGTCTGTGAAGGCTCAGTGAGACCATTAGCTTACGGAGCAAAGGAGTTTTTATCACTGCAGAAACGCAGCCTCGGGGTGGTCAGGCTGTATGGGAGGGACCTTTTGGTGTGAAAGGGATGACAGCTGTCAAAATGCAGGTACTGCTGGTGGTTAGTGGGTTTAATGTCGACAGAGGTTCAGAGGGAGCCATCAGAGAGCTCAATATTTAGGAAGGTGGCATGCTGGATTCATGAGGACCAAGTGAAGCAGGTGATTCAAAAATATTTCTGTTTGCTGATGACACCAGCTTGATAGTGAAGGATCTTGTGTGTAATATTGAAACAGTAACAAATAATGTAGTTCATGAAATAAGTTCGTGGCTTGTGGAAAATAATTTGATGCTAAATCACAGTAAGACTCAGTTTTTACAGTTTCTAACTCACAATTCAACAAGAACTGATATTTTGATCAGACAGAATAGGCATATTATAAGTGAGACAGAACAGTTCAATTTCCTAGGTGTTCGGATAGATAGTATGCTGTTGTGGAAAGCCCATGTCCAGGATCTTGTTCAGAAGCTAAATGCTGCTTTATTTACGATTAGAACAGTATCTGAAATAAGTGACACTTCAACACGAAAAGTAGTCTACTTCGCATATTTTCATACGCTTATGTCGTATGGTATTATTTTTTGGGGTAATTCTTCTGATTCAAAAAGGGTATTTTTGGCTCAAAAACGGGCTGTTCGAGCTATATGTGGTGTAAGTTCGAGAACCACTTGTCGACCCTTATTCAAAAATCTGGGAATTCTGACATTGCCCTCACAGTATATATTTTCTTTAATGTCGTTTGTTGTTAGCAATATTAGCCTATTCCCAAGAGTTAGCAGCTTTCACTCAGTTAATACTAGGCAGAAATCTAATCTGCGCGAGCGAGGTGGCGCAGTGGTTAGCACACTGGACTCGCATTCGGGAGGACGACGGTTCAATCCCGTCTCCAGCCATCCTGATTTAGGTTTTCCGTGATTTCCCTAAATCGTTTCAGGCAAATGCCGGGATGGTTCCTTTGAAGGGGCACGGCTGATTTCCTTCCCCATCCTTCCCTAACCTGAGCTTGCGCTCCGTCTCTAATGACCTCGTTGTCGACGGGACGATAAACAACACTAACCTAACCTAACCTCTAATCTGCATGTAGAATGCACTTCCTTGACTCTTGTGCAGAAAGGAGTGCAGTATTCTGCTGCATCCATTTTCAATAAGCTACCACAAGAACTCAAAAATCTTAGCAGTAGCCCAAACTCTTTTAAGTCTAAACTGAAGAGTTTCCTCATGGCCCACTCCTTCTATTCTGTCGAGGAGCTCCTGGAAGAGCTAAAAAATTAAGGAAGTTCCAGTGTTAGATTGTTGATTTTCTTCATTTAAACTTACGACTTGTCACCTGAATATGTTTTTTTATATTTCATTTTATCTGTTTCTAATATCGTGTTATAATTTCATGTATTGACTCGTTCCATGACCGTGGAGACTTCTCGTTAATTTGGCCCCACGGAACAATAATTAAATAAATAAATGGGAGAGAAGTTCGTTGAGGCTGTGAAGGAATGAAGATAGGGTGTTTTGTCCCTGAGTCCAGATCATGAAGATATCATCAGTGAACCTGAACCAGAGTAGGGGTTTGGTGTTTTGGAAGGCTAGGAAGGTCTCCTCTAGATGGCCCATAAACAGGGTGGTGTAGGAGGGTGCCATGTGGGTGCATATGGCTGTGATGTGGATTTGTTTGAAGTACAAGTAATTGTGTGTTAGGATAAAGTTAGTACAGTGTAGGAGGAATGAGGTAGTGGGCTTTGACCTTCACAACATCCTAGTCCATCCCAACGCCACTCCCAACTGAAACCCCTTGCCACAAGGATCATATCCCTGTGGAAGACTCAGGTGCAAGATATCCCCAATCCATACACCCAGCATTTCCTATTCCAGTCCTGCCACAGGTTTACCCTACCTCATCAGGGGCCGGAATATCTGTGAAAGCAGCCATGTTATTTACCAGATCTGCTGCAACCATTGAACATATTGTTATCTTGGTATGACTACCAACCAGCTGCCCACAAGAATGAATGGCCACCACCAAACTGGCCAAGAGAAAGTAGACAACTCTGTGGCACAACATGCAGCTGACCATAACTTGCTTGATTTCAATGGCTGCTTCATTACCTGAGCCAGTTGGATCCTCCCCTCCACGACCAACTTTTCTGAACTGTGCAGATGGCAGTTAGCTTTACAACACATACTCTGCTCCTGTAATTATCCCAGCCTCAACCTACAGTAACGTACTGTCCCCACACCCTCCACTCAACAATTTGCACCCCCCTCTGTCCTATCATCTCCTCCCCATTTTCGTCTCCCAGTCTCTTTGTTTGCTGCCCTCTGCCAATGCATACACCTGTCTTTCCCTGCTCCACTTCTTTTTGCTGCTTTTTTCCCCACCTCCCTGCCCCACAACCTTCTGACACTGTATCTGTTGACATTCTAGTGCCTGCACATTCTGCCAGACAGCATTCCCCTGTCCCCCCACTGGTACACTACTATTCTTTTCTCTTTCTACCCCCTCCAGACTGCTCCTGCCATCCCACATGATAGCTGCATTCTGGCCTGAGCTATCAGAGTTGGCGGTCATGTGAGTGTGAGGTGTGCTTGTTTGTGCGTATGAATGGTGTGTTACTCTTTTGTTGATGAAGGCTGTGGCCAAAAGCTTTGGGTAATTGCCTTTTAATTGTGCCTGTATGCAACTTAACATCTCTTCTTTATGGTAAGTAGCAGTCTATTGTTTCCTACATTGTTGATAATCCTACGTGGAGTTCACGTTGTTTGATTTTTTTTTTTTAGTATAGTATTATATGGGTATGTTTCTTTTTTTTATTTAATCGCATAAGTGAGGTCCTCCCCTTTAAATTTTCCTCCTAAAATTTCCGCCACTTTCATTTTTCTTGTTAGTTTGAATGAAACTCTCCCCTCTATTTCTGCAAGTATTGTACAAAAGACTTGAACATGTATGTCTTGGCACTCATTTGTGATGTTGCACAATGTTAAGTAAAGGAAACCTTTGAAAATTTAATATCCAATCAAAGCAGGCATGTTACAAACTCAAACCTATAACCTACAGCATTGGCCTACAGACCCCATCATTGAATCTATACCAAAACCTCAAATTTCTAAACAGGTACTAATGTTAGATAGATAATTCAATTTTAAATAAATGCTGAAGTCTTTCTAGACTCATAAATCAGCTACAAAAAAGACTTATTCCTCAAGGCTATCAAAATAATTACATCCCTGGTTGATATGAGAAAACATATTACCAGTGTCATAAACATGAGAAGGAAAGTAGCCAGGAGGAAGCAACTAAAAGCGGGAATTACTTAGGTAATGCTAGAAGAGAGATGTTTAAATTGACTGTAGAAGAACTTGACTTCACTCATTCTGGCAGAAGAGCATGGTATCTCATTTGCAAGTTTGCAAGTTTGATCCATCTTCCTCATTAATGGTAAAATGCTTCTCTTCTATAAATGTAGAAATTATGGCTACCCACCTAACATTCTACATCATGGACCCTACTGCATAACTTGGTCATTATGTAAGTCAAATCAGAACTAAGGCAGATAAAAACTTGAAGTCAATTAACACATGAGACCATTTTCCCCATAAGAGATACAAAAAAGCAGTGGATCTTGGAAAGTAGATCTGAGAGGAAAATGAATAAGTACCGTGTGGTTATAATTAAACAGATGGTGTTCCGATTGCTACAGTATGGGCTGTACACATCATAGGATGCTGAAACATCATAGATGCATTCATTAATTGGTGAGCTCATGGAGTATGCTGAAGAAATTAATAATTCCACTTTCTGCCATCGGGTGAAAATATGGTGCTGTAAGCAGTCAGAGTGTGAAATCTTTCCTGTTTTGACATCAGTATGCTGTTTGTTGAGTTGTTTCGTGAAGCATCTATTGGTTCAGGAAGATTGAAATTTCTGTAAGAAATGCAATGGCTGTTGAGAGGAAAGACTGTGCAGTGCTGGTAAAGTTGTTTTTCTCAGGACAGCAGCAATAATAGCACTGCACTCCACTACCAACAGAAACAGCTGTGAAGAGGCCCATGTTAATAAATAGGCTTAGGAATATGATCAAGAAATTCGAAGAAACAGGTGAATTACATGTTGCACCATGGAGAGGGATGCAGCTCATTCATATGGCAGTTGTTGAAGAAGTTGATGTAGCTGTAGCTGACCATGTAGCTCACACCTCACATTCTGCAGCCGGTGCTCAAGCTATTTCATGGGAATTCTCTCTCCTCAGGTCAACAGATGAAAAGATGTTGCACTGCATTTTACACTGGTATCCCTACACAATTCAGAATGTGCACCAAATGAAACCCCAATGTAGGCTACAATGCCATGAGTTTTCCCATTGTTTATTGCGTGCATGAAAATGCATATGTGGCCGGGGATGGGACAAGGCACATTTTACCGTACATGATGCCATGAATGCACAGAACTGTTGCATATGGGGTTCTACTCCACCACATGTTGTGCAGGAACATCCACTGCACTCCACTTATGTGACTGTGTGGCATGTTTTCACAAGCTCTTTCACTCTCAGTCCATTTTTCATCGAAGGGATGACACTTTGTGGGCCTGTTAGGTGTACAGTGACATCTACATATTATTAGGAGCTCATCGTGCAACACATGAGTTGGGCTTTGCAAGAACACAACTGTCTCCACACCCCTATTTTCATGCAAGATGAGACAACACCACAAGTTGCTTGCCAGGTGGAAGATTTGCTTCAAGAAACCTTCAGTAATGACTTCGTCATTGTTAAGCAATTTCAAGATGTGTGGCCCTCCAGATCCCCTGACCTAAAGTGGTGTGGCTTCTGGTTGTGGGAATATCTGACAGATTGTGTCTATCAGGGTTGTATCTGAACTCTTTCTGATGTGAAGGATAGCATACAACAACATATCACTCTGATTAAACCAGATATGCTGCAAACAACTATGGACCATGCTATGTTATCGGTGCAGCAGTCGGAAGACCAAACTAAACAAACATTGTAACTGGTGACTATATCCTAATAAATGTGCCAGAACCATTGTTAGCAAGTAAAATATCCTCATACTAAGGAGTTATTGAATACACTTTTAAAATACCAACTTTATTAACAAAATGAAAATCAGTTATAATATTTTTGGATGAATATCCACACAATTATGTACAACAGAAATGTCCTCTACATGATGATCCCCAAGGTAATGGCAGGCAGTAGCTTGAAGACCTGGTTGCTACTGGTTAAGAGTGTTGAGACAAAACTGCTAGTACTGCCAATTGGTAGCATTGGAACTGAACTGCTGATGCAGCTGAATGGAACAGCTGATGCTGCCGACTTGAGGCATTGGGCAGCATTGACTTGACATTGTCCAGCAGTGGTCTAAATAGTCAGGAGAGGGTGGTGGGCTTATGTAGCAAAATGGTGCTCTGACAACAGTGATCAGTTGGCGAGTTTGGCGCCCCCACACACCATGGAGGTGACATGTAACTCCATGGAAAATAGCCTAGGCCATACAAAGAAATTTCTCTGTTTTGATCAAAGCCGTTCACCCATGTCCTCCTGGTGGGACAGCTGCCCATATCTCTCTGTCCAGGAGATCAGTTCTGTTCTGGTTATACAATGGTGTCAATATACATGTGCTTTCTGTTCTAAGTGTTGTACTTCATTGACAACTCTATCTTTGAATCTGACTGGATTGTGGTTTTGATGTGACATTATAGCTAAGTTCTTTAATTTGCACTTCCAAAGATTTACTGATTATATGGGCTATAGGTCAAGTCTGGCTAGAAACCTTTAAGCAACAAAATTCCATTAGTTGTGGTGTGATACCTGTATGTTCCATAACAACTAGACAACTGTTGAAAACCAATGCCCATGAGAAAGCCATCTGGCATTAAAAGTATCATAAGTATCCAATGAAAATCTCCACAGATGAAATAAGTAGAAAAGTATTGTCATGTAGTTAATGCATCAGTGTAACAGGTCTATTTCTTGACTGAATAAAGTTTGCCATTATAAAACTAGCTTTCCAAAATGGGAGATGCCACAGATCTGAGTAACTTCAGACTGATTTTATTAGTAACTGTAATTTAAAAAATAACTGAAATATTATCATGTGCTAGGAGTGTCAAACATTTTGACCAATTTGCTGTTAATAATAAATGCCAATCTAGCTTTCAGAAAAAAGGTTTTACTATATGGACAAACTTCATATCTAATGGTTGATGTCTTAGGGTTCCAAACCAAGAAGTGTTGATATCCTTCTTGATATGGCAAAACATTAAGCGTTTGTACAAGAAAAAAGTTAAAGAAATATCATAAACTTCGATCCAATTTTAATTTTGCCAGCAGTCTTGAAAATTTTGGGAAAATAAAATACAAATGACTTCTCTAACATCCGACTACTAGTAATATATTCTCAAAGCTACAGTTTTGGTTTCTAAAGGACTCCAATATTCCATGGAACATTTATACAGTTGTTGTTGTTATTGTCTTCAGTCCTGAGACTGGTTTGATGAAGCTCTCCATGCTACTCTATCCTGTGCAAGCTTCTTCATCCCCCAGTACTTACTGCAACCTACATCCTTCTGAATCTGTTTAGTGTATTCATCTCTTGATCTCCCTCTCTGATTTTTACCCTCCACGCTGCCCTCCAATGCTAAATTTGTGATCCCTTGATGCCTCAGAACATGTCCTACCAACCAGTCCCTTCTTCTTGTCAAGTTGTGCCACAAACTCCTCTTCTCCCCAATTTTATTCAATACCTCCTCATTAGTTATGTGATCTACCCACCTAATCTTCAGCATTCTTCTGCATCACCACATTTTGAAAGCTTCTATTCTCTTCTTGTCTAAAATATTTATTGTCCATGTTTCACTTCCATACATGGCTGCACTCCATACAAATACTTTCAGAAACGACTTCCTGACACTTAAATCTATACTCGATGTTAACAAATTTTTCTTCTTCAGAAACGCTTTCCTTGCCATTGCCAGTCTACATTTTATATCTTCTCTATTTTGATCATCATCAGTAATTTTGCTCCCCAAATAGCAAAACTCCTTTACTACTTTAAGTGTCTCATTTCCTAATCTAATTCCCTCTGCATCAGCCGACTTAATTCGACTACATTCCATTATCCTCGTTTTGCTTTTGTAGATGTTCATCTTATATCCTTCCTTTCAAGACACTGTCCATTCCGTTCAACTGCTCTTCCAAGTCCTTTGCTGTCTCTGACAGAATTACAATGTAATCGGCGAACCTCAACATTTTTATTTCTTCTCCATGGACTTTAATATCTACTCTGAATTTTTCTTTTGTTTCCTTTACTGCCTGCTCAATATACAGATTGAATAACATAGCGGACAGGCTACAATCTTGTCTCACTCCCTTCCCAACCACTGCTTCCCTTTCATGCCCCTCGACTCTTATAACTGCCATCTGGTTTCTGTACAAATTGTAAATAGCCTTTCGCTCCCTGTATTTTACCCCTGCCATCTTTAGAATTTGAAAGAGAGTATTCCAGTCAACATTGTCAAAAGCTTTCTCTAAGTCTACAAATGCTAGAAATGTAGGTTTGCCTTTTCTTAATCTATTTTCTAAGATAAGTCGTAGGGTCAGTATTGCCTCACGTGTTCCAACATTTCGCCGAGGTCGGCTTCTACCAGTCTTTCCATTCGTCTGTAAAGAATTTGCATTAGTATTTTGCAGCTGTGACTTATTAAACCGATAGTTCAGTAATTTTCACATCTGTCAACACCTGCTTTCTTTGGGACTGGAATTATTATATTCTTCTTGAAGTCTGAGGGTATTTCGCCTATCTCATACATCTTGCTCACCAGATGGTAGAGTTTTGTCAGGATTGGCTCTGCCAAGGCCGTCAGTAGTTCCAATGGAATGTTGTCTACACCAGGGGCCTTGTTTCAACTAAGGTCTTTCAGTGCTCTGTCAAACTCTTCACGCAGTATCGTATCTCCCATTTCATCTTCATATACATCCTCTTCCATTTCCACAATATTGTCCTCAACTACATTGCCCTTGTATAGACCCTCTATATACTCCTTCCACCTTTCTGCTTTCCCTTCTTTGCTTAGAACTGGGTTTCCATATGAGCTCTTGATATTCATACAAGTGGCTCTCTTTTCTCCAAAGGTCTCTTTAATTTTCCTGTAGGCAGTATTTATCTTACCCCTACTGAGATAAGCCTCTACATCCCTACATTTGTCTTCTAGCCATCCCTGCTTAGCCATTTTGCACTTCCTGTCGATCTCATTTTTGAGATGTTTATATTCCTTTTTGCCTGCTTCATTTATTGTGTTTTTATATTTTCTCTTTCCATCAATTAAATTCAATATTTCTTCTGTTACCCAAGGATTTCTACTAGCCCTCGTCTTTTTACCTACTTGATCCTCTGCTGCCTTCACTACGTCATCCCTCAGAGCTACCCATTCTTCTTCTACTGTATTTCTTTCCCCCATTTCCGTCAATTGTTCCCTTATGCTCTCCCTGAAACTCTGTACAACCTCTGATTTAGTCAGTTTATACATGTCCCATCTCCTTAAATTCCCACCTTTTTGCAGTTTCTTCAGTTTTAATCTACAGTTCATAACCAATAGATTGTGGTCAGAGTCCACATCTGCCCCTGGAAATGTCTTACAATTTAAAACCTGGTTCCTAAATCTCTGTCTTACCATTATATAAACTATCTGATACCTTCTAGTATCTCCAGGATTCTTCCATGTATACAACCTTCTTTTATGATTCTTGAACCAAGTTTTAGCTATGATTAAGTTACGCTCTGTGCAAAATTCTACCAGACGGCTTCCTCTTTCATTTCTCTCCCCCAATCCATATTCACCCACTATGTTTCCTTCTCTCCCTTTTCCTACTCTCGAATTCCAGTCACCCATCACTATTAAATTTTCGTCCCCCTTCACTACCTGAATAATTTTCTTTTATCTCATCATCCATTTCTTCATCATCTGCAGAGCTAGTTGGCTTATAAACTTGTACTACTGTAGTAGGCATGGGCTTTGTGTCTATCTTAGCCGCAATAATGCGTTCACTATGCTGTTTGTAGTAGCTTACCTGCACTCCTATTTTTTTATTCATTATTAAACCTACTCCTGCATTACCCCTATTTGATTTTGTATTTATAACCCTGTATTCACCTGACCAAAAGTCTTGTTCCTCCTGCCACCGAACTTCACTAATTCCCACTATATCTAACTTCAACATATCCATTTCCCTTTTTAAATTTTCTAACCTACCTGCCCAATTAAGGGATCTGACATTCCCTGTCCTGGTGTTCTACCAGTTTTCTTTCTTCTGATAATGACGTCCTCTTGAGTAGTCCCCGCCCAGAGATCCGAATGGGGGACTATTTTACCTCCGGAATATTTTTACAGTACATAGAATATTTATACATAGAATATTTATACAGTATATAGACAAATAAATTACACTCATAGCTGATTTCTTAAAACTAATTCTGGAACACATGTGACAGAAAATCTTCTCTCCCTGTGTAACAATGATAAATTTCCTCATACAATCCAGGTTTAGTGTGTGTTCTCTATTACCAACATGTTATCTCATTTCTGAGCTAACATTTCAGAAACCAGATGTCACCAAGGAAATTTTTCATCATTTGGTAAACGACATGTATTAATTCCATGTCTACCATCTCATCTCATTCACAAATAATTAGTGCAAAAGAATTAATCACATACATAAGTAGCTTGTATATCTTCTTGTTTCCTTAATCTCTGTTCTGCATTCCTGTATTAAACTAGAATGATACCATGGTCCAGCATGGATCATATTGTATCTTGTTACAACAAATATGAATATCTGTCATTCCATCAGTGTTGTAATGTACTGGACTATAACATATGAACCTGTCTCTCTTTTTGTCAAATGTTGTGATACAAATAGAAATTTGCAGATCATTGCGTTAAATCAGTTAGGTACTAAAACAGGTTGAGAATAAATATTATAGTTCATCTGCAACAAATTTTTATGTTTGTTTCAGATTGATCAAGAGAATATCAAACTAGAGCCAACAGGAGTACTCAGTCTCTCTGATCTCCCTACAGGTGAACAGGGTGCCAATGAAGTTCAAGTTGGTGGGTTAAATACAACAGATCCTAGATTTACGGCATATAAAAGTTTCAATGGTTGCCTCTCAAGTAAGTTTCTTAACCAGAATACTTGTTACCAGTTTTATGTAGTTTTTGTTTGAGAATTAAAGTAAGTTGCATTGAAAAACCAGTCTGCCTAACAAAACATTTTGCTCATTGGATTTACGTCCATAAGAGTTATATCTATATAGGATTAAAACACAAACTTTACCATCATTTTGTTCCTAAACATAACAATTGTCTGAATCAACTGATTTGATACCACATGTTAATACACTATGTGATCAAAAGTATTCGGACACCACCTAAAACATACATTTTTCGTATTAGATGCATTGTGCTGCCAGCTACTGCCAAGTGCTCCATATCAGCATCCTCAGTAGTCATTAGACATTGTGAGAGAGCAGAATGGGACGCTCCGCAGACTTCACGGATTTCGAACATGGTCAGGTGATTGGGTGTCACTTGTGTCATACGTCTGTATGCGAGATTTCCACACTCCTAAACATACCTAGGTCCACTGTTTCCAATGTGATAGTGAAGTGGAAATGTGAAGGGACATGTAGAGCACAAAAGTGTACAGGCTGACCTCGTCTGTTGACTGATAAGAGACCACCGACAGTTGCCGGCTGCGGTGATCTAGCGGTTCTGGCGCTGCAGTCCGGAACCGCGGGACTGCTATGGTCGCAGGTTCGAATCCTGCCTCGGGCATGCGTGTGTGTGATGTCCTTAGGTTAGTTATGTTTAAGTAGTTCTAAGTTCTAGGGGACTTATGACCTAAGATGTTGAGTCCCATAGTACTCAGAGCCATTTGAACCATTTGAACCACCGACAGTTGAAGAGGGGCATAATGTGTAATAGGCAGGCATCTATCCAGACCATCGCACAGGAATTCCTAACTGCATCAGGATCCACTGCAAGTATCATGACAGTCAGGTGGTAGATGAGAAAACTTGGATTTCACAGTCGAGCGGCTGCTGATAAGCCACACATCATGCCAAATGACGCCTCGCTTGGTGTAAGAAGTGTCAACATCGGATGACTGAACAGTGGAAAAACGTTCTGTGGAGTGATGAATCATGGTACACAATGTGACAATCCAATGGCAGGGTGTGGGTATGGCGAATGCCTGGTGAATGTCATCTGCCAGCCTGTGTAGTGCCAACAGTAAAACTCGGAGGCGGTGGTGTTATGGTGTGATTGTTTTTTTCATGTAGGGGGCATGTATCCCTTGTTGTTTTGTGTGACACAGGCCAATATTGATTTTTTAAGCACCTTTTTGCTTCCCACTGTTGAAGAACAATTCCGGGATGGCGACTGCATCTTTCAACATGATTGAGCACCTGATAATAATGTACGGCCTGTGGCAGAGCAGTCACACAACAATAACATCCCTGTAATGGACTGGCCTGCACATAGTCCTGACCTGAATCCTAAAGAACACCTTTGGGATGTTTTGGAATGCCGACTTTGTGCCAGGCCTCACCGACCGACATCGGTACCTCTCCTCAGTGCAGCACTCCATGGAGAATAGGCTGCCATTCCCCAAGAAACTTTCCAGCATGGGCTGCCATTCCCCAAGAAACTTTCCAGCACCTGATTGAATGTATGCCTGTGAGAGTGGAAACTGTCATTACGACTAAGGGTGGGCCAACACTATATTGAATTCTAGTATTACCGATGGAGGGCACCACAAACTTGTAGGTCATTTTCAGCCATGTGTCCAGATACTTTTGATCACATAGTGTACCTTTTGCTGCATGATTTCATCTTGCTAATATTGATAGTGTGCAAAACTTTATGTTTCCATTTCAGTGTATTTTCTAGGAGTTATTCCCAAGCAAGCAGATGTTCACTAAACGACAACACTCACTAAGAAAACTGGAAACCTCACCATGAAACTGTTTCCAGTTTCAGCCTTTCAGCCTATCAGATTCTGAAATAGAATGTAAGCATTTTCATTGGTAATTTTCTGCTCCTGCCAGTAGCATTCCTCTATGAATTGCTGATTCCTGCCAGCGTTTCAGAAGTTTATTTTGAACATGGGTTGAAAAACATTTGTTATAATGAGAAATCTGTTGAGTCCTTGTTGCCAAATGTGGGGTCTTACCCACTCATCATGTATAGGGTGCCTAAGGGACACTACAATCTCGAAATGCTATACAACAATTCAAGCAAATAACATTAGTAGTTTTATTTCAATGAAGCAGGTTGACAATACATGCAACATAAATCTGAGTTCTTGCTATACACAATGGTCAAACAAGCAAAGGGTATGGATCAGTACAATCTGATATCATAACTCTCTCTGCCAGGCCATGCTAATACTCTGTGAATCCTGTCCACTAATGTCCATTTGAGGCTGGCAGGAGCGGCACTTATATTCAATTCTTGCAAAGGTCGCTCCTGTCGAGGTGTGGTCCTTGTCAGTGGACTATTGGCTGATGTTGCCTCACCGCCTTCTCTGATCTTGCATTCTTCCTCTTCATTCCAGCACTTGTGGTTACACCAGAATGAAATCAATATAAGAGGATACAACCACAAATCATCTCCAGGCTGGACAAAGCACACTTTGTTCATATCCCGAAAACCACATGTGACATCCACAGTAATCAAGAACACAAGCCCAGCAGGCACTTGTATAATATGCTAAACAGCCATACATTTTTTGTGAGAGATCAAATTATTACTAATCAGGATAGTCAAAGTTTTGGAGCCAAAAAGTTAACAAATGTGCTGGAGCCAAAAAATTTACAGATGTGCTGGAGATATGCTAACTGGTTGGTATTTACAGAGACCTCTATTGTTCCTAAACATGTTCTTGACAAACATCCCTACATTACACATATCATATGTTCAGTTACCAAGACTGTATTAAATAAAATAGTGTTGAAGACACAAGACCCCAGAAGAAGCCAAATTTGCATTAACTCATATGGAACATCATCACTAAAACAGAAGAGTACAGATGGCTATTTGCTGCTGAATAATTGAACTGAAATGTACTCTTGCTATGAATATCTACACTGAAGCACCATAGAAAATGGTATAGGCATGGATATTCAAATACAGAGATAAGTAAACGGGCAGAATGTGGTGCTGCAGTTGGCAGTGGCTATATATGACAAAAAGTGTCTGGCACAGTTGTTAGATCAGTTATTACTGCTACAATGGCAGGTTATCAAGATTTAAGTGAGTTTGATTATGGTGTTATAGTCAGTGCGCGAATGATGGGACACAGTATCTCTGAGGTTGCCATGAAGTGGGGATTTTCCCATATGACCATTTCACGAGTGTACCATGAATATCAGGAATCAGGTAAAACATCAAATCTCTGACATTGCTGCGGCCAGAAAAAGATCCTGCAAGAAAGGGACCAATGATGACTGAAAATAATTGTTCAACATGACATAAGTGCAACCCTTCTGCAGATTGCTGCAAATTTCAAAGCTGGGCCATCAACAAATGTCACCGTGTGAACCATTCAACGAAACATCATCAATATGGGCTTTTGGAGCAGAAGGCCCACCCGCGTACCCTTGGTGACTGCACAAAACAAAGCTTTACACCTCACTTGGATGTGTCAGCATCAACATTGGACTGTTGAGAAAACAGCCTGCCCAGATGAGTCTCATTTCAAATAGTATTGAGCGGATAGATGTGTACAGGTATGGAGACAGCCTCATGAATCCATGGACCCTGCATATCAGCAGGGGACTGTTCAAGCTGGTGAAGGCGCTGTAAAGGTGTGGGACATGTGCAGCTGGAGTGATATGGGAACCCTGAGGTGAAGGCGCTGTAAAGGTGTGGGACATGTGCAGCTGGAGTGATATGGGAACCCTGATATGTCTATATACAATTCTGACAGATGACACGTAAGTAAGCATCCTGTCTGATCACCTGCATCTATTCATGTCCATTATGCATTCTGATGGACTTAGGCAATTCCAGCAGGACAATGGGACACCCCACATATCCAGAATTGCTTTACACCTCACTTGGGCATGTCAGCATCAACATTGGACTGTTGAGAAACAGCCTGCCCAGATGAGTCTCATTTCAAATTATATTGAGCAGATAGATGTGTACAGGTATGGAGACAGCCTAATGAATCCATGGACCCTGCATATCAGCAAGGGACTGTTCAAGCTGGTGAAGGCTCTGTAAAGGTGTGGGACATGTGCAGTTGGACTGGTATGGGAACCCTGATATGTCTATATACGATTCTGACAGGTGACACGTATGTAAGCATCCTCTCTGATCACCTGCATCTATTCATGTCCATTATGCATTCCAGCAGGACAATGGGACATCCAGAATTGCTACAGACTGGCTCCAGGAACACTCTTCTGGGTTTAAACACTTCTGCTGGCCATTAAAGTCCCCAGACATGAATATTATTGAGCATATTGGGGGTGCCTTGCAATGTGCTGTTCAGAAGAGATTTCCACCCCCTCGTACTCTTACAGATTTATGGACAGCCCTGCAGGATTCATGCTGTCAGTTCCTTCCAGCACTACTTCAGACATTAGGTGAGTCCATGCCATGCCCTGTTGTGGCACTTTTGCTTGCTCATGGGAGTCCTTCAGGGTATTAGGCAGGTGTACCAGTTTCTTTGACTCTTCATTGTAAATGTTGTTGTTGTTGTGGTCTTCAGTCCTGAGACTGGTTTGATGCAGCTCTCCATGCTACTCTATCCTGTGCAAGTGTCTCATTTCCTAATCTAATTCCCTCAGCATCTCCCAATTAATGCGACTACATTCCATTATTCTCATTGTGCTTTTGTTGATGTTCATCTTATATCCTCCTTTCAAGACACTGTCCATTCTGTTGAGCTGCTCTTCCAGGTCCTTTGCTGTCTCTGACAGAATTACAATGTCATCGGCGAACCTAAAAATTTTTATTTCTTCTCCATGGAGTTTAATTCCTACTCCAAATTTTTCTTTTGTTTCCTTTACTTCTTGTTCAATATACAGATTAAATAACATTGAGGATAGGCTGTTTCACTCCCTACCCAACCACTGCTTCCCTTTCATGCCCCTCTACTCTTATAACTGCCATCTGGCTTCTGTACAAATTGTAAATAGCCTTTCTCTCCCTGTGTTTTACCCCTGCCACCTTCAGAACTTGAAAGAGAGTATTCCAGTCAACGTTGTCAAAAGCTTTCTCTATGTCTACAAATGCTAGAAATGTAGATTTGCCTTTCCTTAATCTATTTTCTAAGATAAGTTGTAGGGTCATAGGGTCAGTATTGCCTCACGTATCTGTGTAAAACATCATTATTAGCTAGTTTATGTTGAGTAAGATCTTCAGGCTTTGCTATATAGTCATCTTTGTAAAACCCGATGTAGTCAGTTAAGGAGGCATGTAATCTGTAATAATTTACAATAAATTTATATATTTTGGTCACCGTATTTTATATTGTGATCAAGACAAAAATATATAGTGACATAGTCACCTTTTCCCTAGAATGAAGTTAAATTCTCATCTTCTAAATATGGCACTGAAAGATATTCAATTTCTAACAGGTCCTTATTATCTAACATGGCCAATTCAGGAGCAACTGATCATGCTGCCACAGTTTCAAAATCCAGTTTTATCTCTTTGAATTGATTCCCTGATTATAATGGATCACTGTCTTCTTCAGTTTTTATAGTAGAAGTGAGAGAAAGAGCTTCATCCATTTCTAGTGTAGACAAAACATTAGCATTCTCCGGATTATTTTGGGGAAGGTCATCTTTCCCATCCAATAATGTTGAATTTCCATCATCTAATTCCTCTATTTCCCACCCTTCATAGTCCCTCAGGTGCTTTTTGCGAACTTCCTGCTCTAATCTGAACTGTTAGGATCTATGTTCAAGCCATTTATTCTTTCTTCCTTCTGTTCCTTCTTTTTACATTCCTTCTCAGTCTTCTTTTCATCTCTCTCTATTTCCCTGCCTGCCTACTTCCATGATGTCTTCCTTCTCTTCCTTTTCTTACTCTCTCTCTCTCTCTCTCTCTCTCTCTCTCTCTCTCTCTCTCTCTCTCTCTCTCTTAGCTGTATCCCACTATGCCAACAACTTTGCTATTTGGTCCATTTTATCTACACTACTTTCTGTCAAATTAATTCCTCCAGCGTACCTGTTCCTTTTCCATTATCCCACTTCTACTTTTCTTTCACTTTTAAACTGTAGACCCTCAGCACAAAACCCAGCAGCCTGCAACATTAAAGTTTTACAAGTTGACACATTCACAAAACCAAGAACTCAGGCCCAACAGTTCCTACAAATTTCGTAGTGTTGTGATGTAGGATTTACCTTTCTGGTTTTCTACATTGTGCTGCCAATGAATATGCAGCACATGAGACAAATTATAGGACATATAATGGTACAGATTCAACTGGAAATGGTTATTGGCAGACCCAGAAATTATTATCTGCTGCAACATTATTAAATCAGCCCAAATAAGAGTGACCAGCCTCACTATGATCCGTAAACCAGGGTTAAAATGGTTACTATTTCTGTGCCAACAGCTAGCAAATCCCACTGTAAATTTCCTCAATAAGCAAAAAGGGAAAAGACACATGCAAAATCATCAAACATCAAGTTGTCACAGAAATAAATGGAATTTATTGTCTTCCATTAGAGATTGCCAAGTCCACATTCTAATATGAGGCCTCTTCCTACCAAGCACATTGCAGCAGGCAAGCACATTGCAGCAGGTTGAGGGTGCAATGATCCCTATGGAAGAGTGGAACAATCATTGTTTTAGCATCTCACATTGAAGTTTGTGCTAAATTTTAAGCTTCTGTAAAACTTTGCCAATCTTGGGGATTTTGCATTCTTTTAAATTTGGAATGCTTTTTTTATTTTATTTTTTTATTGCTTCTGCATTAGTGGTAGGACCTGTTTTGTGTACCACAGAGGATCGGTACCATTTCTTATTAATTTATTTGGTATATATCTCTCAGTTGGTGCCAATACTATTTCTTCAAATTCAGACCACATCTAGCCTATGCTTATATGGACAGACTGGAAGGAGTGGAGACTGTCTCTTATAAATGTGTCAAGTGATTTTTTAACTGCTTTTTTAAACAGATACGTTTTGTGTTTATTTTTGGTGTATTTGGATGTTATGTTAATCAGTCTTACTACAATGACCTTGTGATCAGTAATCCTTGTATCCATCGTCATGTTCCCTATTTACCCAGGGTTATTAGTTTCTAATAGGTTAAGTATGTTTTTGCAACCATTTACACTTCGAGTGGGCTCCTGAACTAATTGTTTGATTAATTTTCAGAAAAAGCATTCAGTACTATTTTGAATGACATTTTATGCCTACCACCATCTCTGAACATGTTTTGTCACCAACATAATTATGGTGGATAAAAGTTACCACCAACAGTAATTGTGCGAGGGAGTAGCTATTTGAAATGAGACTCAAGTTTTCTGTTCAGCAACTGTATCATCCAACTCAGAGAGTTAGCACCAGGAACCAGTTATTAATTTATTACAATTGTCAAGTATAATGTCTACCCATACTGACTCACAAGCACTATCTACTTCAATTTCAGTACACGGTAAACAATTTCTTACAACAACAAAGACTCCACCACCTACTGTCTTTAGTGCACCCTTTTGTGAAGTGATTAGGTTCTTTGTAAGAATTCTGCCTGAACTTATCTCTGTATTCACTCATCATTCAGCACGTATAATGATTTGAGCTTCAGTGCTTTCTGTTAGTACATGGAGATCTGGTTCTTTCCCAACACAGATATGACAGTGTACAACTATAATACCAATTGTTGTGAGGTTTACCCTCATCCTGTGTTTGCTCTGCACCCTTTTACACTGACACGCTTTCTGTTCTTTTCGGAGACCCACTAACCTAAAAAACCACCCAGTCTAACCCACACAGCCCCCACTACCCATGTAGCTGCCCCCTGTGTATAGTGGAGTCCTGACCCTTTAAGCAGAATCTGAAAACTGAGCACCCTATGGTGCAAATCGAGGAGCCTGAAACCTAAATGGTCACAGAACCATCTGAGCCTCTGATTCAGACTTTCCACTTAACTCTGTACCATAAGTCCACAGTCAGTCCTCTCAACAACACTACAGATGGTGACTGTGCCTTCATGTGGCAAGCAAGACTGGAAGTCCTTACCACTTCATCTACTCACCCAAAACCAGAGAGAATCTCTTTCAACTCAAAGGGACATATAACCTGCAGTTGGTTGCACCCTATGCTCAAAATGGCTCCTGAATGACTCCTCCTGGTATGCACACAGAGTTCACACTGGATTCCTTCCCCTCCTTTGCTGGCTTATTTCTAAGGAGCCACATTACATGCCTTGTATTGGTGCACCAATCTACCACTAATCCTACTCTCTGTGAAAGCCCAGACTGCCAGCCAAGAGGCTTAACACTCCCTGAAACCTGTTCATCAGATCAACTGGGAAGGCCCTTCAATTAGCCCCCCAGGAAGTCTTTTGCCGATTGCCACACGTTGGAACAAACTCCCACTAAACCATGGGTGAGCAGTCAACGTCAATGTGGGCAGTACTTGGGGCAGCTACAGTAATGGACAAATCTGGGGACATTTGGGATGTGCTAGACAACCCGCAGATCCTCACATCTGCCCCCCCCCCCCCCCCCCCCCCCCATGATAGTGCCCATTGGCAACAGCCTCAGGCTGCATGATCAAAGCTAGCTCTGCCTGGCGTTGTGAGTGAAGGGTCACAAACTCAACTCACATCTGAGCACAGCAGTCACAGTCTCTATCCTTACTAAAGATGACAGAAATAAATAAAAAATAATACACAAACATGTAGTAAATTTAACAGTTTTAAACCAAAGAGCTCAGAGGAAATATCAAAGTAAGTTGCTTCTTATGGGAAGCTGTGTCAACCCACAAGCCAAATGGGGTACTTTGACACATTGCTGTTGTAAAGGAAACTACCACTCAACTGAATGTTTTACAACAGTAACTTGCTTTTCGTGTGAAAACAAATGCCTGTTGCGATGCAAACAGTAGTACTGTGGACTACACTGTTAATAATATGTAGAACTGTGCCAGATAAATACACAAACATGTACAAAATTTAAGAGTTTTAAACTAAAGAGCATGGGAGAAATTCAAAATAACTCGCTCCGTATCAGAAGGTGTGTCAACTCTCAAACCAAATGTTGTTCTTTGAAGTGCTGCTGTTTTGAGGGAAGCTGCCAGTCATTGATCATTTCCTGCTCCCACTAATACAAATAGGCCACAAAATATAGCTTGGTGCTGGAACTTTCAGAAGTTTATTTCAAATGGGTGCTGGCAACATACCTGTTTTAATTATGAAGTCACTAGTCCTTAATACAGCTTAGTGGGCCCTGATCATATCTCATTTAGAAGGATTATGGAAATACCAACCCATCTGTTGGGTGGACAAGCCACCTATGCCTTGACACCGCAAGCCACTCTGACATCCACGGTAACCAAGAGAGTAAGCCCAGAGGGCACTGTCTGGGATGATATCAGCATTCTTGTACATGTTGCCAACTCATCTTTGCTATGTGTAATCACATAATTAAGTATCACTAACGCCCAATCTACTTCAAGGGATCTAACACTCCCATTCTTTGCTGAACATTTACTTAATCAGTTACAAACATGCCTTGGTCATCTGTCCTTGCTTTAAACAGTTCCTACCACAATCCCAACTTGATCCACCACCACTACTTCAAAATCATCCCATGTGTGCCTTCCAAGAATTCCAAACATCCAGCATTGTTGCACAATCCTTCCTCAGGTCTCTTCAACATGACACTAAACTGTCCTCTGCAGAACTCCAGTCTCTGTGTTCCATAAAAGCTGATGACTCCATCATTATCTTCCTCACAGACAAAGGATCTACCACTGTTGTACTTGACCAAAAGGAGTCTGATACCTACATACAGCATCTCCCATCAAGATCCCATCACTGTGACTGAAAATGACCTGCAGTCCTCCTTAAAACCTCAGTCCCCTCACAAGGACTAACACCTCAGTCCATAGAACTTCCTACTCCTCCCAGACCATGCATCCCCACCTCTTTTCTTCTTCCTAAGAGTCACAAATCCAATCATCCTGGCCATCCTATAGTTGCTGGCTTCAAAGCACATGCTGAATGTACATTTGCCTTAGTTGATCAGAACCTGCAGCCAGTAGTACAAAGACCTCCCTCACGTATTAAAGATATGAACCATTTCCTAGATCATCTGAAATCTGTGCCTGTCCCATTCTCATCATGCACCTAGCTTGTCACCATTGATTCACCTCCCTCAATACCAACATCCTCTACATGCATATGTACATAGTCTGTCAGCTGCTGAACATTTCCTCTGTCAGCGCCCACCTGATTCCAAAATTATGACGTCCTTCCTGCTCACCTTAATCAACTTCATACTTACCAACTACTACTTCATCTTTGAAGGGTAGACATACAAACAGATCAGGGTGTAGCCATGGGAACTAGGATAGCTCCTTCCTATGCGAACCTATTCATGGCTTGATTGGATGGGACTTTCCTGGGATCCATAAGCCTTCAGCCCCTGGTTTGGTTTAGATACGTTGATGACATTTTTATCATATGGACTCATGGTGAGACTGACCTGTTAAAATTCCTGGAATCTCTAAATACCTTCTCTCAATTAAATTTTACATTGCCCTACAGGGTGTATATGACCCGGGACAACCGGGAGATCCGGGAAAAACCCGGAAATGTTTTCATTCAGGAGAAAACCGGGGAAAAACCTGGGAATTTTTTAGAATTCCAGGAATTTTTCAGTGTTTTAGTTTTCAGTTAAATTTTTGTAACTTTGACTGCTAAGAACCAATACTCTAACAAAGAATATTACTGTAGCTCGCTACTGCAGAATAATACGGCAGCAATAAAACACAAATGAGAGAAAAAAAATGAAAATACAACTTAAGTTTCAAAGTAAATGCACCATATACAACAACAAAACACAGTGCTCATACAAGCATCTGCCAACAGCAAAATGTGTCAAAGGATTTAGGAAGACTATGCAATGTTTCATAACAAGAAATCGCCTCTGATGAGCGTGACGTCACAACTGTTTACACTATATTTGTTTGAGCAGTTGTGAGCGAGCTTATGCGCATGCACAGTTGAGTCACATATGAGTAGTACCTTCTCCCACTTCTCGCTACAGAAGTGTGGCAGTTAGCTGTATAAGCAAAAGCAGCAAGCAGCCAGACTATCCGGAAAAATTTTATTGGTGCACCTAAGCTTCCAGATTCATGTATGAGCACAGGCCCAGAACTAGGGTGCAGGGGCAAACCGGGGTCTCTGCCCTGGGCAGCAGTTTCATGAGGGGGGGGGGGGGGGGGGGCGCCAGATTCATATTATTGAGAAAAAAACCTTGTTTCAAAAAGCGCCTAGCATCCAGCACACTTTGGTCCATCGATTACTCATATGATTTTGAACGCATCCCTGTTAGTTTTTGAACAAATTATAAGTTTATTTCTGAATGAATCCTAAGTTGATTTTGAAAGCGTGCATAGTGTATGTGATGTCTCTGCCAGGGGAATCCCCGTCGCATCCAGAAATACACTTTCCTGATGACAAAAGGGGACGGGTCTATACGAGCTGAGCGAAATAAAGCCGAATGGGTGAATGCCAATCACTGTTTATGGGGTTGACTGGTTTGCAAATGATCAGCATTGTATAATTAATAGTGACTTCTATAGATTCAAACTAGAAGAGTGGAAATAAACGACTAACAGGAATAACAGGCATCTAAGATTACATATTGTCTTCTCCGTGTATCCAAGAAAATGAAATTTTGACAGAAAATTTTTGGCCAGAGCGCTACACTACTAAGGACCAGTTATACAGTCCTCAGTTAGCACCCACTCAAGTTCCATTCTGGGAGTAGTGCGGAAAACGAGTTGTACGAACAGGTAATAATGCCTAATAAATGAATAAATGCGGGAGAATAAATGCGGGATAACTAATCCGGTGATTGTGGCAGGGTTAGTTAAGTTAACCAGAGAATAAGTTTTGACACTGGCAGGAATAGTTACAGAATTAATTATGACAAGATTGTTAGAATGCAGAAGGAGAAGAAACGTGGACTCACACAAATCACGGAATAATATGATGATTCCAAATTTATATAAAAATTTTGTACTGCTACTTTTTGATCTTGTGCTTCAGAAGCTAGAGAGTATGAATGAAATGTGAAACTATTTCCTAACATAAAACTTTTTGCTTGTAGTAGGCCTAATAGGCATTTGATATTGGTACTTCGTGAATTATATTCTGTGGTGTTATAAAAATGACCATTTGTGCCAAAACAGTCTCGTTTATTTGGTGTGTAACAATTGCTGCAATATTAGGCAGGCCTATTTCGTTTTATCTAGTAGACAGTGACCAAGTACACATAATCAGATCGAGAAACCACACCAGTCTTGGGTACTATTTGTATTACCAGCTTTTCTAGTATTAGACAACGACATTTCGTTTTTTCATGTATCAAAACGTTGACAAACTTTGATGAGGTAATAGATTCTTTACCAGAAAGGAAAGTACACCATATAAAGCTGTGGCAAGATTAGAGAGGAGAAAAAAGCTAGGACTTAAGAATTGAAGAAATGTGTACTGTCTTGCTTGTCTCTTGTCTTTACTCATTTTATGTATCCTATATTTAATTTTATGTCACACAAAACAGCAAGTTATTAGCTAATAGGCAGTAAAGACTGCAGATTTTCAGAAGAGTTCTTGTTCTGCCAGTTACAAATAATCCCATCCAGTATTAATTGCGAGATTTTTTTAAAGAGGGGCAGGTTGTCAAACCAGCCGACTGGGAGCAGGA
This sequence comes from Schistocerca serialis cubense, assembly GCF_023864345.2. Classification (NCBI taxonomy): domain Eukaryota; kingdom Metazoa; phylum Arthropoda; class Insecta; order Orthoptera; family Acrididae; genus Schistocerca; species Schistocerca serialis. Next base: position 353,737,248 of record NC_064641.1, on the reverse strand, counting down.
GAGGCACCACAGGATATTTTAATTTCCACTGGCCTGAATATAGTTTGATGGCACCCATTACAATTACACGTTTGATTTCCACAGAGTGAAATACAGAGCCTTGCAATAGCAGAATGCTGTGTGAAGAAGTGTGGCACTGCACTTTGGCACACTTAGGACCAAATAACATGTCTTACATTCCCTCGAACATATATGTTCTATGTATCAGACATCTCCAGAAAGATGTGCGCCACAAAATTAAGATATTTTTGAAAAGTTGATTCTTTAACTTTTTGGCATCCTACCTCAAATGCTCAAGACAGAGGGAGTGCCACTCTCTAATATTGCCATGGTTCGGATATATCGTAGACCAGGACCTGAAGCACAGAGCAGTCTGAGTTGTAGTGGGGAGGTGGGTAGTCTCCATGTGACCCGTGTTTACATTAAGTGATTTTGCTGTTTCCTCTTCATTTGTTGTTCTCATGTCAAATGAAAACCAAATGGATTTCTGTGGCCGGGAGCTATCTAGTGAATTAAAATACACTCTCATAATTACGGAAGAGTCTCCCCGTATCGTCCCCTATGCTCCTTGAGTATGGGACCTTATCATCATCATCAAAATATGTTATTTGTTGCAGATTTTATTTGTTTCCACCTTTCTAACAGTCAAGCGTTAATTGCTTTGCAGAACAATGAAGTTATTTTTGTCAGTTTTTTTAAAGAAATTTGACTTTTATTAATCTTTTCTGCTGAAGCAGTCAATTTATTTGAAATGAAGTGTTTAATTCCAGACTACTGGCTAGTTTCAACTGTTCGCTGTTCATGTTTTCATCTTCTAGCATGTATGGCATTATGCCATAATAAAGAACCAAACATGAGATAATACAGTATTGGTACTCCAAGAAAATTTACATCTGAATCTGGACATACAAAAGTGCACTTAAGTCGATTTATGCATTTTAGTATGATCCACAAAATTCCCATGCTCTTGGAGTATCCTCTAATGTCTTTTAATGTTTTACACATACAAACATATGGGCTTCCTGCACCATCGTAGCTGCGCAAGTGCAGCGACACCTGTTATCTGGCGCTCGCAATTGCTGAAGCAAATCTATTTCTAACAGGTCACGGGAAAATATTCCTAATGGTTGTTTGAAAAACATTGCTTTCAAAGAAAATTTCCTTTTATGCAAGATGAACTCTGTGCACGAATGTCCAATGAATTGCTTAAATCACAGAGTGTTTGACTCTCATTTAAAAATCAAATCTTTGAGGGCGACCAGTAAGAATATTTTCGAGCCCAGAAGATCAGACACATATGTCATTAAAAATTTTACTGGCACATTTGTATCATGTATGTTAAAGCATAACATGCACAAAAAAATCAACATTATGTGTGAAAGCTTAGCTTCTCTTGTAGCTTATTAATCTTAGAGACCAATATTATACGTGAAAGCTTTTCTTTTCTTGTAGCAACACTATGTACATTAATTTAAACCATTATCTTTTCCTATTTGTGTGTTTGCGCTACTTAACTATGATTGGCTGACTACATCACATGTCCTATGCTCTGAATATCCACTGTCATTGGCGGGCGAGATTGCTTGATATGAGCTGCAACTGGCTTACAAAAGTGCATCCCAATCTCGATTTCAATCCTTCAGAAAGTAACATGCGATGTTTGGTGGAATTCAAATTAATATGAAAACATGCGGTGTACATGTTGCTGCACATCAGACATCTTTCCAAAACGTGTTTTTTCCCCTGAGTTTCATTTTCTAAAGTGCCGGGAAATTCTACGCCTGTGTATAAAACCACAACCATTCAAAACAATGATAAGTTGAAAATTATACTGTTACTTAACACGGAAAAAGTGTATTTTCATCTGGGAGAAAGTGTATTATTAACTGGGAAATCTGGGAAAAAGCCAGGAATTTTTTTTCCTCATCCACACCCTGTCCTATTCTGAATGTCATGCCACTTTCCTTGACATTGATCTCATCCTCACTGAAGGCCAGCTACATGCTTCTGTCCACATTAAACCTACTAACAAACAACGGTACTTCCTTCATGACAGTTGCCATCCTTTCCATGTCAAACATTCCCTCCCCTATGGCATCTGAGGGAAATGTGCTTGTTCAGATGCAGACTCTTTACAGCAACACACCACCATTCTCACCTCAGATTTCACTGGACATAATTACCCTACCAGCCAAGTGCAAAAGCAGATTTTCTTGGCCATCATATCCAATTCTAGCACTACTGATCACTCAAAAAAACAACATTGGAGCACACTGCTTCTCACTCAGTATTATCCTGGTCTTGGATGTATTAATCAGCTACTTTGACAAGGCCATGACCTCCTAAAATCAGGCTCTGGAATGAGACCCACTCTGTCTGAGATTTTGCCTGCCACACCTAGAATAGCATTTTGTTGCCCTCCCAGTCTCCGCAATATCCTTGTCAGACCCTAGGCTCCTTCTGCACCGATCTCCCTACCATGTAGCTCCTACCCCTGTGACCATCCCCACTGCAAGACTTTCCCTATGTGCCCTCCTACCACCATCTACACCAACCCTGTAACTGACAAAACATAGACCATCAAAGGGAGAGCCACCTGTGAAACAGCATGTTGTGTACCAGCTGTTGTGTAAACACTGTCTGTTTGCGTTGCTACTGTAAAATAATTACTCCTCCAATGTGATGTTCATGAAGACATCCACACGGTAATCTCTTACCTGAATTTTCTTTACTTTGTTTCTCCTCTTTACTTCTCTGCTCCCCACTGCTTTGACATTAATGTAATGAATTCTGAAATCATTGGTCTGTTATTTCCACAAGTACTTATTTGTCATTAATTTCTAATGATGAAGTTCCTCTTGATAATCTGTCACATAAACCAGTAACACAAGTAACAACACTACCTAATAAATAAAATTGTACATGCAGTGTGATTCTTAGTAAAATTTGAAAGCCCTTGAAGTGATGTAGATGACACTGAGACAAGTAATAATATAAGACACATGAGGCTGCAAATGTTAGGAAATGCCCCAAAAGTGGATGACAAATGTTTAACACGTGACGTACCTCATCGCACATGCCGTGGTGGGGCTTGTCGCTCCTATCTTCACTGTAAAGGGCAGTGCTGGACATAAATGTAAACCAATTCATTGTTGTCTTGTATTACTAGTACCATGAGCACTACCATAACACTTCAGATAATGCAAGACTGATGACAAAGGCATTTAGTCCCATAACCCTGCTCAGTCAATCAAACAGTCAATCAGATAATACAGGAACAAAAACAGAGTAGCCTAGCGGGGTGATGTGTAGAACTACCCTACCAGTGAGGTTAGGATTGACAATCCCATCTACTGTATGTGCAGTGAGGCATGTCATCTGGTGACATCACATGTTCAACATTTGTCATCTACTTTTAAGGTGTTTCATGACATTTGTGGCCCCATGTGTCTTATATTAATTTCATGTTGCAGGTTATCTACACCACTTTGGGGATTTTTTTAAACTTTAGTAAAAATCACCCTGTATATATTTGTAATTTTTGAGCAGATCAAAATAATTAAAAGTACGCTTTGATTACAGATGTTTTTGTGGAAGTGAATTCATACTCAATGAAACCTCTGGAAGAATACATGTTATTCACCAAGGCTGGTAGTAAAGAAATTAATGTGGTTAATCCTCAGGGAATACGAATGGGACAGTGTTCAGTTTTTGATTGGAAATATAGGCCTATATCTGGGCCAGCTCTCAACAACAGTCAGGTGTGTAATTTTTTTTTTTTTTTCATTAAAGCTAATAATCCTCAATTTTTCAAGTATATATAGAGGCAAGTTATGAAAAACTAAAATTTACCAACAATTATTTTGTAAAACTTCACAAAATAAACAAAAAGGGAGCATCTGTACAAGAATCTAGTGACAGCCATCAAAGTTTCAGAACTTTTTGTAAGTCAATGAGTTTCACTGAAATGACTTCACAATATGAAATTAATACAATTTATTTTACAAATAATAAGTAACTGTTAATGGATGTACAATTTATAATGCAATTTCCAGATCAGGTGCAACAGTCTGGATTATTGACTAATTAGATTACTGATAATTAAGAAAAGGCAAACCTACGTTTCTAGCATTTGTAGACTTAGAGAAAGCTTTTGGCAATGTTGACTGAAGTGCTCTCTTTCAATTTCTGAAGGTGGTAGGGGTCAAATATAGGGAACGAAAGCCTATTTACAATTTGTACAGAAACCAGATGGCAGTTATAAAAGTTGAGGAGCATGAAAGGGGAGCGGTGATTGGACAGGGAGTGAGACAAGGTTGAAGCCTATCTCCAATGTAATTCAATCTGTATATTGAGCAAGCAGTAAAGGAAACAAAAGAAAAATTTGGAGTAGGAATTAAAAACCATGGAGAATAAATAAAAACTTCGAGGTTTGCCGATGATATTGTAATTCTGTCAGAGACAGCAAAGGACCTGGGTGAGCAGTTGAACAGAATGGACAGTTTCTTGAAAGGAGGATATAAGATGAACATCAACAAAAGCAAAATGAGGATAATGGAATGTAGTCGAATTAAATCGGGTGATGCTAAGGGAATTAGATTAGGAAATGAGACACTTAAAGTAGTAAAGGAGTTTTGCTATTTGGGGAGCAAAATAACTGATGATGGTCAAAGTAGAGAGGATATAAAATGTAGACTGGCAATGGCAATGAAAGCCTTTCTGAAGAAGAGAAATTTGTTAACATCAAGTATAGATTTAAGTGTCAGGAAGTCATTTCTGAAAGTATTTGTATGGAGTGTACCCATGTATGGAAGTGAAACGTGGACAATAAATAGTTTAGACAAGAAGAGAATAGAAGCTTTTGAAATGTGGTGCTACAGAAGAATGCTGAAGATTAGATGGGTATATCACATAACTAATGAGGAGGTACTGAATGGAATTGGGGAGAAGAGAAATTTGTGTCACAACTTGACCAGAAGAAGGGATCAGTTGGTAGGACATATTCTGAGGCATTGAGGGATCACCAATTTAGTATTGGAGGGCAGTGTGGAGGGTAAAAATCGTAGAGGGAGACCAAGAAATGAATACACTAAGCAGCTTCAGAAGGATGTAGGTCACTGTAGCTACTGGGAAATGAAGAAGCTTGTACAGGATAGAGTAGCATGGAGAGCTGCATCAAACCAGTCTCTGGACTGACGACCACAACAGCAACAGCAACGGCCTTGCAACATTAGCCATATAGCTTTGCTATGCAACTGCTGTATTTCACAAGGACATGTAGTTCTGCTGTGTGGTTTATTGATGAAGGAATATTTGTGGGTTAAAATAGTCTCCCATTTGGGACTGCTCAGAAGGATGTTATCATCAGAAAATATAAATCTGACATTCTTGAGGTCAAAAGTGGAATGTTAAATCCTTTAATCAGATAGTAAGGTTAGAGAATTTAGAAACAGAAACAGTTAGTTGAAGAATGTCATGATTACTGTCAAGAGCTGCTGATAAAATTTCTTTATTTAACAACCAGTTTTGGCCTGCAAACCATCATCTCGTTCCTGCAGACCAATTGAAAAAACATATGAAGAGCATTACATGACTAAACTATCACTGACCTATTATCTGATAAAAAGGTTAACAAAATCCCACGCTACTGCATTTGTATAGTATGTTATTTGTTGGTGTACGCGTTTTAAAGCGCTTGACCTTGATTCGCACTTAGTCTCTGCCGCTGTACGCGTCTTACTGCACGTGACCTTGATTTTTTGTTTAGTTTTCTGATTTTTTGTTTCGTTTTGTATTAGAGTTGTTTACAGACCAGCTGTGTGGCTGGATTGAAGAGTTTTTAGCAAACAGAACACAGCATGTTGTTATCAATGGAGAGACGTCTACAGACATTAAAGTAACCTCTGGCGTGCCACAGGGGAGTGTTATGGGACCATTGCTTTTCACAATATATATAAATGACCTAGTAGATAGTGTCGGAAGTCCCATGCGGCTTTTCGCAGATGATGCTGTAGTATACAGAGACGTTGCAGCATTAGAAAATTGTAGCGAAATGCAGGAAGATCTGCAGTGGATAGGCACTTGTTGCAGGGAGTGGCAACTGACCCTTAACATAGACAAATATAATGTATTGCGAATACATAGAAAGTAGGATCCTTTATTGTATGATTATATGATAGTGGAACCAACACTGGTAGCAGTTACTTCTGTAAAATATCTGGGAGTATGCGTGCGGAACGATTTGAAGTGGAATGATCATATAAAATTAATTGTTGGTAAGGTGGGTACCAGGTTGAGATTCATTGGGAGAGTCCTTAGAAAGTGTAGTCCATCAACAAAGGAGGTGGCTTACAAAACACTCGTTCGACCTATACTTGAGTATTGCTCATCAGTGTGGGATCCTTACCAGATCGGGTTGACGGAGGAGATAGAGAAGATTCAAAGAAGAGCGGCGCGTTTCGTCACAGGGTTATTTGGTAACCGTGATAGCGTTACGGAGATGTTTAACAAACTCAAGTGGCAGACTCTGCAAGAGATGCGCTCTGCATCGCGGTGTAGCTTGCTCGCCAGGTTTTGAGAGGGTGCGTTTCTGGATGAGGTATCGAATATATTGCTTCCCCCTACTTATACGTCCCGAGGAGATCACGAATGTAAAATTAGAGAGATTAGAGCGCGCATGGAGGCTTTCAGACAGTCGTTCTTCCCGCAAACCATACGCGACTGGAACAGGAAAGGGAAGTAATGACAGTGGTACGTAAAGTGCCCTCCGCCACACACCGTTGGGTGGCTTGCTGAGTATAAATGTAGATGTAGATGTAATAAAATGTTACTTATTCACATAAAAGCATTTACATCATATTAGGCATCATATAATCATTGGCATTATTTGCTGAAATCAGCGAATTCATCACAGGAAATAAAATTACAACATACAGAATAACACAACCAACTATGAATAATTGTGACAAATTAAAACACCTACAGCTGTCCTTATGATTTTATTTCATTTTGTTGCAACCAGTTTCAATGCTTCAGTGTGTCATCTTCAGGCTGTTGTTGATGCGGTATGGGTTGATATGATCCCTATATATATAACATCAGTTGCCAGCTTAACTGGATATGCAGATAATGTGTCAGCACTCCAACCATCAAGTGCCAACTGACAATGGAATTGTTTGAATGTTTCTCCAGTCAGTTGGGAGTTGGTGGTTGGAGTGCTGACACATTATCTGTGTATCCAACTGATGTGATATATATATAGGGATCATATCAACCCAAAATGTATCATAAAAAAAAAAAAAAACAGATACATCACATCTGTACAGAGTTGCGTGTTGTCATATTGTAATATAAATTATATTTCCACTCGTAAACTCTGCCGGATAGTGCAATTATTCATGCTACATCAGCAGTCAGTCATGGCACTAGGAATTGAGACAAAACACACACTGCCAATTGCGTAGCTGATCACTATTTACCAGCTGAACCAAAAATGTTCTAGAGAATGTATTAAGAAACATGTAGGTAGCAGTTAAGCAGTGTAAAGTCCTAGATAACAATATGAAAAGGCTAGATTGCTACTTACTACATAGAAGAGATGTTGAGTTGCAGACAACCACAGTGGAAAGACAGCTAACATTTAAACTTCTGTACAACAAAGTCCTTCTTCTGAATTAGAATGCACGCGCGCACACACACACACACATACACACACACACACACACACACACACACACACACACACACACACACATACACACACACACACACACACACACACACACATTGCTATTGTCTCTGTGGCTGCTGACATGTGTGGTAATCTGGGGTAGGAGGTGGAGAGGAGGCATGGGGCGGTGAGTGGAAGGGATGGCAGGGTGGGAGTGGGGAAGTGATGTGCTGCTTGTGAGAGCATGCAGGGATATGGTGGAGACAGAATGGGCTGCTAGGTGAGAGGGGGGGGGGGGGGGGGGGGGGGGGGGAAGAGATGTAGAGAAGGGCAAAGACTGTAGGTTTGTTGGTGGAGTAGGAGGTGTAAGTGTGTATGCAGTGTTGGAATGGAAGCAGGGAAGGTGATAGGTAGGTGGAGTACAGAGACTAATAAAGATTGAGACCAAGGGAATTACAGGAATGAAGGATATGTTGTCAGAAGAGTTCCTGCCTTAAATTGAGAAAAGCTGTGGCTGATAAGAAGAATCCAGATGGCGCAGGCTGTGAAGCAGTCATTGAAGTGAAGCACATTGTGTTGGGCAGCACGTTCAGCAATGGGTGGTCCAGATGTCTCTTGGTCACTGTTTGGCAATATGAATGGCATAATGAAAGCTTTATCATAGCGAAAACAGACAAAAAGCCAAGACCCACCAGACTAATAGAATTGTACGTGCCTATGAAGAAACTTGCACAGGATAGGGTAGCATGAAGAGCTGCATCAAACCAGTCTCAGGACTGAAGATCACAACAACAACAATGTAACTATTAGTTCCACAGATAGTGCAGAGACTGAAAAAATAAGTGATGAAATAAAAAATATTATTTAATTTGTAAAGGGAGACAAAAATTGAATTATGACAGGAAACCGGAATTCAATAGCAGAAAAAGAAAGAGAGGGCAAAGTAGTATAACATGGACAAGGAATGGGGGGTGTGAGGGGAAGAATTAAGAGGAGAAGCTGCTTGACGGAATTTTACATACACGTTTGTTTAAGAATCATGAAAACATGTAAACATGGAAGAGACCAGAAGCCATCAGAAGGTTTCTGATAGATTATGTAATGGTTAAGACAAAAATTTTAAAACCAAAATATAAACTGCAAAACATTTGTAGGATGTGAATTCTTATTAAATCTATTATTTACTAACTGCAAATTAAAACTGCAGAAATTTCAGAAAGGTAATAAATTAATGAAATGGAACCTAGATACACTGAAAGAACTAGTGGTTGCTGAGAGTTTCAAAGGGTGCAATAGGCAACAAAGAGTTGAAACAGAAGAAAAGAATACAATATAAGATGAGAGAAGACAAAGTAAAGGCAGCAGAGGATTAAATAGGCATCAAAGATAAGCCCCTGTAGCATTCCATGAAAAACAAATGATTTATTAAATAAAATTCATGAAAGAATATTATAGAAAAATTCAGAAAATGAATTCAGTAAAAGGGAGAACAGATGTCTATAAACTGAGATTGACAAAGTGTGTATAATGGCACAGCAGGATTGACTAGAGGAGAAATACAAAACTGTGGAAGGAATCATGACTATGGGAAAGATAGTTGCTGCCTGTAGGAAAATAAAGGAAACCTTTGTAGCAAATAATTGAAGGCTGATATAGGGAGCAATATATAGAAGGTCTATACAAAGCAAAGAAATTTGAAGGGAATATTCTGGAAAAGATTCAATGACTGCATGTTGCTTAAATTGCATTGACTGACCATCTGTGCAGGGTTCCATACTTAACATTGTAACAACATAACTGTTCAATGCTAAAGCTTCCCGCCAATTGGAGCTGCAGAGAAGAGGCTATGGAACAAGCCAGTACCTGCCACATACCAATGCTGCCAACTTTTGAAGAGTTACGAAGGTGGAGGCATTACTCTTTAGTCAAACCTCGAGTATCTTCCTATGCATATGCATATTTTCTACACAATCTCCTTTATGAATCAGCACTCAATTTAATACCAGAAGGGTCCACTGTTTGTAGATACTGCTCAGTCATAATTAATATAAAATTCCACTCTGCCATGGAAGACATAGTCATATATTCTCAGCTTTTTTGGTTAATCACTATTATACCATTATTTTCTCCTGCATTTCAAAAGTATTAGGAAAGCTATGTAAGACAAACCTACAAAATTTATAAATAAAAACAATATCCTATGCAGTGAACAACATGGATTCAGAAATAAGAGGTCAAGAATGGGATGCCTTCTGTTCCTTCCATATATAAATGATCTCAGTACAAATGTGAGCCCAAGGATCAGTAATGGGATGTCTTCTCTTCCTTCCATGTGTAAATGATCTCAGTTTAAATGTGGATGCACATAAAACAATCTCATTTGCAAATGACACCACCTTCCTAATAAAAGGAGACAGCAAAGAACAATTACAGCAATCAGTAAACAATGTCACAAAACGGCTTAGCAGCTGGGCACAGAATAATCAACTTGTAATAAACAGTAAAAAAACCATTTCACTAAATTTTCACAATGCTCCAAACATGGACAGTTTTATCCCATTGGTCTCTATCAGTAACAAAATAGTTAGTAACAGTACTGAAGCCAAATTCCTAGTGCTTGGCTGTGTGAGCAATGTAAAATCGGATAAGCATATTGAATACCCTAATGCAGAACTGAGCAAGACATGTTATCTTCTTTGGTCACTAAAATCATGCTGTAGTGAGAAAACAGTAATGAATTTGTATCATGCCTACTTCAATTCTCCCCTTAAATATGGAGTTACTTTCTGGCGAAACTCTAAAACAGGTGATGGCACTTTCAAACTACCAAAGAGGGCCATTACAATCTTATTTGGATGCAAACCTACAGGCTCTGTTTCCGATATCTAGATATCTGGTATTCCTCCAGTACCATGTGTATACATCATAGAAATCCTCATATTCTTTAAAATAAATATAATAGGTAAGGACTGCAGACTGCAAAAAACCTTGACATGCATGATCACTTTACAAGACAAATCAAAAATTTACATATAACCCAAATCAACACATCTCTGTGCCAAAGAGGTACTTTCCACATGAGAGTTAAAGTTTATAACAAACTTCCTGAAAACATAAAAGCTATTACTGAGGTCAAAACCTTTGGAAAATCTGTAAAATCCTATTTACAGCATCACTGATTTTACTCCATTGAAGAATATTTAAATTTGTAAAGTGTGTTGCATAAATACTTAAGATGTAAAGTGTTTTATTGTAACATTAAATAAGTATGCCTAGAAATCACTTTCAGAAGTGTGCTTATAATGTGACTTGTCCGATGTCTTATGCAAAAGATGCTTTTGTAGACAACAGGACCAATAAATACAATACAGAACAGTCTTGACATATTATTTAAGCAATTAAAAATATTAAAATGGTTATGTTTTGAAATTTGTTCTATACTTATAGCAAGAATATTTGAGTGCATTTTTGTTACAAGCCTTTTGTCCATATCGAATCAATAAAATCTTGGCACCATGTAGTGTCATATCTTTAATGCTTTAATATGGTGAAGACATCTGCTGCCAGTTTTAATACAACTTCAATGGAGAGCTTTTCTTCTGGTAGCATTATAACTCAGTGGATTGAGAGAATGCATCCTGATGAGCTCTGATACATTGATATATCCAAGCCAACTTCATCCAAATATTTATGATCTACCCTGTAATCTATTGATAGACTTGATCAATTCTCAAATGTAATTTTACTAATACAACCTATCTGCAGCTTTTATTAATAGCACTGTCATACCTTCACAACCTGAGTATAACTTTACTATCTACTGAGTGCCTCACTGATATTTCGGATTACCAATTAAACTGAGTCCCAACTGGCAAGGGCTTACCTTAACAACTTGGCTTTCTGAAGAAGAGAGCAGCTCTTAAGTTTCTATTTATCACCTTGAAAAATAGTGAATGTGATATTTGTGTTCTCTGGCACTGAAGTCAACCACCAAGTAAGAGACTCAGTATTACGAAGGGCAGCTGATGTCCATACAGTTAAAATCTTTTGTTGTTGGAGTAATTTTCAAAAATTATATATTGTCATACAAGTGTTGAATTGTTCACTGTTGCTCACTGGAAACAGCCTTGATAATTGTGTGCAAATATGCTGACATATTCTCATTTCTACATACTTTTTAATTTGCATTTGTTATTCTAAACAGATCAACACTGTTGTTGTGAATAAACTTCATTCTCCCGTGATAGACAAAGTTTGTCTTTACCCTCTCAAAAAAAAAAGGCTCTGCAGCTCATTATTTTTAGAGACACAGGCTTTTTGTATATGTATGATTCTTCTGTTTGTCATAGACTAATATATTTCATCTTTTCTATAACTGTTAGCTCAATAAATAATTGAAAATGGAGATATAAAAGGGCAGTGAACTGCCGTTTATAGGTGTATTGTTATAATGGAACCAAATTGAATTCTAAAACACTGTGTATGTGATTTGTATGTAAATGCCCTGAGTTAAAATCACTCTGTGATTGGATTTTTAAGCACTTGACTTCTGGGAACACATCATATTGATATGTAACAACTTGCTTCAGGAAACATAAAAGCCTCAGAACTAAGCAGATTAAATATCCCAAAAGACTGCTTTGCCTCAAAGTTTTGCTGGAGTATATTCAGCAACAAGAGTACCAAGAAGAAACAATACCCTGTGGGACATCATCATTGCCAACTTTAGCCTCAATAACAATTGTAAGAATCCTAAATGGGCACAGTATTAAGGGGACTTGTATGTGAATGTCAAAAAATCGATACTTTTTTTTTTTTTTTTTTTTTTTAATTTTTGTCTTAAAAATTTTCTGTGCTTTTCTGACGAGGAAAAGTTTACTTCCAAGAAAATGGACCACAGAAAATACCAAAATTGGGGGAATTTAAAAGTGGTTGCACACACCACAACATTCCCATGGCACACAGTCAGCTCTGTTAAAAATAAAGTTTTGCCGTTATTTGTTTCGTTTTTATGACTTTTTAGTCCTTTTTTTTTTTTTTTTTTTTTTTTTGTTTTGGCTAACCTGGAAAAGCTTTGCAGCTGCTTACCTTTTGTTTATACAGAGAGTCTAGTCATTGTTTGCTGTTGTTTTGGCATGAATATTTTGTTTACAGTGAAGTAATTGTGTGTGTCAGTTGCTTATTGTGTGCGTGAGTTTCTTATTCCACTTGAAAGCAATGGGAAGACTTAAGAAGTTCAGTGCTAAACAATGCAAATTTTGTGGAAAGCGGTTCACCAAATGGATTAACAGTGCTAATACTGATATATAATGTGATACAACACTTGAATTAGCTTCTCAACTACTCCAAGTGCTTCCAAACTAAAACTGAAATATTTGGACAATAGGCTTGATAGTATTAATGCTGATAATATAGAGACACCAGCTTTTGATTCAGGTTGTGTTATTGTGGAACTCTCTGCTCTATCTGAACTAATAAATAAAATTTTGCAGTTTAAGGATGTGGCAGTAGTGGTGTGAGGGTAGTTGAGGAGATAGGTGCTAGAAAAGTTGTGCATTAAAATTAAGATTTGTTTGTAATTTCTGTGATTTAAGCGAATGTGGTTATACTTGTGTTGTAACTAAAAGAGTGTGTAATAGCAATATTAAATTTGCTTATCCTATGAGGTGTATAGGCAAATAGTAGAGAATTGTACAAATTTTCTTGCTTTTATGGACTTACCTCCCCCTATAAGATTTGAGAGGTACAATAAAATTACTCTACAGACTTCAGAAGAAGGAGCAAATGATAGTATGAAAAATGCTGCTCAGGGAAGTGTAGACATGAATGACAGCAACACATGTCTGTCTGCAGCCCTGAATGCATCCTGGCAATGAAGAGACCATAGTTCCCTAAATGGTGTAGTGACAGCTACCTCCTTGGATAATGACAAAGTCATTGATGTGAAATGTATTACCAAGCACTGTCGTGGCTGTACTAGGGTAACTGAATATCGTACTTGTTTGATTAATTTTAGTGGTTATAGTGGAGGGATGGAATCTGAATGTATTGTGAAGATATTTCACAGGTTAGTGGAGAAATATGGTGTGATGTATACATCTTACATAGAAGATGAAGACTCAAAAGGGTACCAAAAAGTTTGTGACTCCAAACCTTATGCTGACACAAAAATTGAAAAAATGGAATGCTTTGGACATGTCCAGAAAAAAGTTACATACCAGACTGAGAAATTTGAAAAGGACTTTGAAGGGAAAGAAATTAGCTGATGGTATGTGCATTAGTGGACATGGTCGGCTTACAGATAAAGAAATAGACAGGTTACAGCATTATTATGGACAAGCCATAAGACAACATAAAAATGACCTTGAGGGAATGAAAAAGGCAGTACGGGCTACCTTCTTTCAAAAATCTTCCACAGATGACAACCCGTGTCATGTGCTCTACCCACCTGGCAGTGTTTCATGGTGTTGCTACCAGAGGAATGTTACTCAAGATGAGACCTACAACCATAAAACATTCTTTGCCATTTGTTATAGTGAATGAATGAATGAAAATAGCCTGTATTGTCTGATTGTGGGCAAATGCCTCCTAAAAGTATGGGTAGCTGCTTTTAAAGACTAACACAGTGAGCTAGTCCGCATAAGAGGGTACCGCACTTAATGCACACTACACATTGAATTACACTTGATCTTTTAGTTGTAGTTCTAGTTCTTTTCATTCCTTTCTGTTTCTGGCTATGCTGGTCCACTGTCTTCATGCTTGTTTTCTGAATAAGTCCAACCATTTCCGCCTTGGTCTTCCTGTGAGTCTCTTGCCGATGTAGGGGTCCCATGTGGTAGCTTGTGCTGTCCATCTGTCGTCTTGCAGCCTCGCCACGTGACTGCCACATTTCCATTTGGTCTTCATAGCCTGTTGTGCTATGTCTATTGCTGCTGACATCTCGTATATTGAGATGTTTGATATTCTGTCTTTCAGAGAGATGCCAAGGATGTTCCTCTGCATTTTCCTTTGGCATACCTGTGGAGTGTTTCTCTCTTTGGGTCTGAGAAGATATATGTCTGACATCCATATAATAACATGGGAAAAATGCAGCTTTCAAATGCCTCCATTTTGGGCCTCCTATTTAGGGTTCTGTCTGGCAATATGAACTTTAAGGCCCAGAAAACTTTATAAGCTAAGGAAACTATTCATTTTATTTCTTTTTCCATTTTGTTGTTAAAGAAAATTGTTTGGCCTAGGTATATGTATTGTGATGTACACATTAGTTCCATTCCTTCAAGATATATTGGGGTTTCTAATCTATTTGTCATTACTTGTGTTTTAGATTTGTTCATTGTGAGACCTGCCATCTTGCTTTGTGTGTTAAGTTCCTGAAGCATTGATTGCGGTTCCCTTGCAGTTTTGGTGAAGAGGACTATGTCGTCAGTGAATCTCACATTTGTTAGTCTCTTGCCTTTGAGGCATATTCCATCTTTCTTATTCCATTTTCGTTTCCTGAATATGTTCTCCAGTATGCAGGTAAATAGTTTTGGGGAGATGGCATCCCCTTGTCTAACTTCTCTTTCCACATGTAAAGATTGGCCTTTCTTTCCAGTTTTAACTCTAGCGAAGCTGTTGTTTTGAATGTTTCTTAGTAATTGGATGTATTTTGCTTCTTCTCCTTGATTTCTTAGTGCTTGAAGTATGCTTGGGTGTTCGATGGTATCAAATGCTTTGCTGTAATCAACAAAAGCAAGGTATATTTTGAGGTGGCAATTGCCCGATTTTTCTATTATCTGATTAATGGTTTGAATATGATCCACTGTGCTAAATCCTTTGTGGAACCCTAAATCCTGCCTCTTCTGAGGGTTGGTTCTCACCTAGTGTTTTTGTTAACTGCCTTGTTAGTATTTTCATGAACAGTTTATATAGGTTAGACATCAGGCTTATGAGTCTATAATTGTTTGTGTCATCTTTTGTACCTTTTTTGTGCAAAAGTACAATCGTACTTGTTTTCCACTGGTCCGGAATGTCTTCGGTTTGTATGATTTTGTTGAACACTTCTGTAATGTTTGGTATTAGGAGATCTTGGGCTTCTTTTAAGAGCTCATTGTATATGTTGTCTTCTCCAGATGACGTACCAAGCGAGCTGGCACAGTGGTTAGCACAATGGACTCACATTCGGGAGGACGATGGTTCAATCCCGCATCCAGCCATCCTGATTTAGGTTTTCCGTGATTTCCCTAAATCGCTCCAGGCAAATGCCGGGATGGTTCCTTTGAAAGGGCATGGCCAACTTCCTTCCCTGTCCTTCCCTAATCCAATGAGACCGATGACCTCGCAGTTTGGTCTCTTCCTCCAAACAACCCAACCCAACAGAGATGACTTCCCATTTTTCAATTCAGTGATGGGTGTTCTAACCTCGCTGTGTGTTGTAGTGGGTATGGTTTCACTGGTGTTTGGATCTGGATCAATAGGGTTGTGGTCAGTGGCTTTGTTTGGTAGAGAACTTGTGCAAATTGCTTTGTAGAATTCTGTTGCTGATTTGATTATATCCTCTTTTGTGTTTAGATGTTCTTATGCTTGATTCTTCATTCCTAGTATCCATTGCTCCCGCCCTGGACGCTTATCCTCTCTTTTCTAATTGATTTGTATGTTTCTGGTATTTGTCTCATTGTTGCTGATTGGTGCTCACAGATATGTTTCTTTATTTCCCTTTTTGTTATTTTGTCTTGTTTTGCATATTCTTCTTTATTCCTGTCTGAAATATCTCTGGTTTTTGACATTATCTATCTGTGGTTGATTAGCTGTACTGTACTGTGGCTTAATTTGGTTCGACTTTTCTTCATTTGCTCGTCTTTGCTTGTGTCCTTGTTAGCTTGCTATATGCATTTTTGTAGTGCATTATACATTTCTTGAGTGCTTTGGTTTGTATTGATATTTGCTTGTTGTAGTTGCTTCTGTAGTTCTTGTTTAAATTTGGCTCTGTTCAGTTTTTCTATTTCTGGTTTGCTTGCTTTTCCTACATTTCTTCGTTTCTTTGGAATTTTTATTTTTGCCCTCATCATTCTATGGTCTGTTCTAAATTTTAATTGTGAGATTACTTGGATGTTCTTTATTACGTTTTGTTTGTCCATTAGAGTGTAATCTATTTCATTTCTCGTCTTGTCATCTTGTGAGCACCAAGTCCATCTTTGGTTTTGATTTTTCCTGACGAAGGTGTTGGTTATTTTCAGTTTGTGTTCTTGAGCAAATTGTACCATTCTTTCTCCTCACCTGTTCTTTGTTCCAAAGCTGTGTGGTCCGACTGGTTCTTCATCATCATTACTGCGGGGGCCGACTTTACTGTTGAAATCTCCAATTATTAGGTTTATTGGTGATTGATGCCTCTCTAAGGTGTCATCTAGTTTCTCATAGAAATCTTCTACTTCTTCATCGGTACTCGTTTCTGTTGGGGCGTATATTTGTATGATTGTTATTTGATGACTTTGTGTGATAATTTTCAAAGCTGCTATGCTTTCCGACAGTTCCATTAATTCTTGTATGGATGATTTTGAGTTGCTTTTGATGATGAAGCCTATCCCTCTTTGTTCTGGCGTTGATCACTTATAATACAGCAGATCGCCATTTGATTTCTCTATGATGGCTTCCCCTTTTATCTTTACTTCGCATAGTCCAAGTATATCGAATTATATTTCTTTTAGTGCATTTTTGAGCTATAATGGAAGTTATAAAACCTTTATATAAGAATCTTAGTGACACAAGATTATAAGAGAAATGTTTACATTGTAGGACTCAAAATCTAAATGGAAGTTTGAACAATTTTATATGGGAACGGATCCCAAAAATTGTTGTAGCGGGGCTAAAAACTTTGAAAATAGGTGTGCTGGGTGCTGTTCTATGTTTCAGTGACAGTGTAGTGTCAAGGCTTAATGTTATGGAACTGATGGGAGTGCTTGGTGGACTAAATATGCATAGAGCTCTAAAAGCCATTGAACAAAGGAGACTCTTCGAAGCAGAAAAATCAGTGTTGGAAGCCACCAAAGAAGCAAGAATAAGAAGTAGTGTGAGAAAGAGAAGGGAGGAAGAACAACATGGGAAACAAGATGAATATGGACTTAGGGTGCATTAGTGCCATGCAAGTTAAATAGAAAAAGCAATGTTTAACTTGAATTTCCCAAAAGTTAAATTATTTCATGTTCTGGTACACTATGGCTAAAAACTATTAATGGTAGTTGAAATTTTGTATACTGTCTTAAAACATGCTTAACTAAAATGTAGACTACTCTTGTGACTTAACTTTGAAAGTAAAATGCTTTTTTGAAGAAAAACCATGAATTCATTTCCAAAATTTTTATCATCATACTTAAAATCTTTTAGTACCACAGTTTATGACATCACCATCTCTTCAATAGTCTGTTTTAAAGATAAAAGTGTAACGAACTTACAGGAAAAAATAAATGTTCTACTTTGTTTGTATTTTGAGTAATGTGTACCTATGATGTACATAAATAATTAGCATGGTTTATTTCACTGGCAAAAAAAATAAATAAATAAATAAATAAAAAGTGTGAGAGCTAAAGCTGTGGTTCATACATGAAAATGTTGCCAAAAGATGTCTTAAAAATGGTAAGCATTATATGGGCTTACAAATCTTATTCTTTGAGTTACACTGTTTAGAAAACTGACAATTTTTTCAAGGTTTCCCCTGGTATTCATGGACCAGTCCCCTTAAATGTGTCTCCTGTTATCTAATGCTAAATTCAGCATGTCCTACAGCAAACAAATCTAAAAATTGGATTCAGATCAGAGAAAACAGTAATAACGTGAATGTACCACTTATTAGAACAACCAAACAAAATTTACAGCCCTGGCTTATGAATTAAAATGTGAAGAAATATACATTGGTGAAATTTTGAAATTAGATTCCAACAACATACAAGCTGCAGTTAAGGCAATCCATCAGCAGTCACTACACATCTGAGAGAGCAAAATCACAAAACAACAGACATAACACACTGCATGTCAGTTCTACAAATATTTGAATATTCTTGAGGAACTATAAATTTTTACTTACATGAAAACAAGTCTGCATGGTATTCTAAATGAAACAACCAGACTAAAAAAAAAAAAAAAAAAAAAAAAAAAAAAAAAAAAAAAAAAAAAAAAAAGGTTACAAATATCCTCATCCAGAGATGCAATGGGTGAAACAAAATTAGAGATCACACACATGTCATAAATTAGAGGTAAAGATACAAAACAACCAAGATCTTGGGCATTTTTGACAACAAAATATTTTGCCAATATTATAAAGCACCATTAGTGTCATTTACACTAATGTGAGAATGTGCCATAAAGCGTACACCTTTATATATAAATAAATATGTAATTTATCAACTATATGAAGGCTACAAGACACCCTGAATACAACATGACTGAAAACATTTGCTTTTCCTGGAAGCGATTGTCTCAGCATTGTGGCATGTGTATTGGATTCCAGAATTCACTTGGAAGTCTGTAAATTATGTGGCTTGTCACAATAATGTAGAATTCTGTCATTCACAGTTATTGCATATGCATAGGATAGTTTTAAAAATCCATGCCAGCTGTATGTTGCTTCTGAGCAGTGCACCATGCACAGTAGGATAAGATGAAGACCCTGTTGTCAACCACCTCTTTTGAGATTTCTGTCACCAAGAACCCATACAAATTTACATTTCAGAGGCCCCAACTACAAATGCTCAGATTTCATCTGATTACAGTTTGAAATGTGTGTCTTGCAGTAATCAAATGCCAGTTGCCAGTGCACAAGGATCCAGTATAAACTCAGACACAGCACAGCTAGTTCACATTTTGGCAATGGTAGTACATTGTGGCTACACTGGTAGATATGGTCATCCTTTGTAATCCTTTATTCCCTTTGTGCTCTGTGGTAGGAAGAAGGAAGCTGAGGATACATACATCTTTTGTGTCCTTAATGATCTCCTCCACATCTCTTAGTACATTAACAATCTTCAACAATGAGTCTTATTGAAATACTGTAGGAACTACACAACTAGATCTGACCCCAAACCTGAAAGCCATATATATTCAATAATGATGTTTTGTGTTCCTAATTCATTTCAGCTGACGTTAATAAGGATGCTGTTGTATTTTAAATTTTGTTTCCTTAAGTACTATGTCTTTTCTTGGCTTAGGAGCTGGATGATGTACCATTTAAGGAAGGCCCACAAAAAGAAGAATACAAGTCTTTGTATACTGAAAGGTCGGCAGAAGAAGACAGTTCCTCAACTAGTAAGTGGTGTATCAGTTTGTAGCTATGCTTCCCAGTTTTCTAATAAATTGATCTGCTGTGTCACTTTGTAACAGCCCCATACTGGTTAAAAAGTTCTGTAACATTTCATTTAGTTACAGGTTCAGTTAATAGCAAAAAGGATATAACATAAGATCTCCAGAGCCTCTTCACATCGGTTAAGCCACAAATTCTGTAACAAAGTTTTGCAAGCCTATTGTCACTTAGATTAAACTGTTAACATAGGGCACAACGGTTTACTTTATGAAATAGTTTGGTGAACAGATCAGTATTTACATGTTATATTCTTCTATAAAGGCCAAAAGCAATAACTTCACAAAGCTCAGTCAAAAAAGAAATGAGATTATTCACATTATTAAGAAATTATTTGCTGTGGCATATTAGTTCATAACTTCCTTTTTTTCCCCCTTCATTGACCTTTGTCTTGTCTGTAACAAGTTCGATCAAAGTTAATCAGCTCAATGGCAGTGGACAAGAAGTTTGCTACAGTTGAATTCTTGCAGTAAGCCAGAAAATGTAGAGTGTAAGATCTTACACAAAAGATCTGAGACTGATATTACAGATTTAAGTGCTTATGAAATAGGTTCAATTAGGGTTTGTCATCTTCAAAGTAGAACCCATTCCAAACAATGCTGCACACATCTGCAGTCTATTCCTGCCACACACACACACACACACACACACACACACACACACACACAAACAAACAAACACAAACACAAACACACACACACACACACAGATTATGCCATGAACAAATTAACACACACACACACATACACACACAGACACACAGCACACACACACACACACACACACAAACAAACAAACACAAACACACACACACACACACACACAGATTATGCCATGAACAAATTAACACACACACACACATACACACACACACACACAGACACACAGCAAGAGACTAAAAAAGAATGTTAAAACAGATTCCCAAATACCTTACTCACCACACTCACACATGGCACTTTGCATGACCTTACCAGACATGACCACTGGCAAAAGACCGTAAAAACATCTCTGCATGCTCTTATCTCAGCAAGTCATTTATGTTTAACATTTAAATTGTATCCATTGATAATTATTTATCACAAATATTAAATTATTCTTTCATTCATAATTGTTATAAAATTCACTTTTATTATTATTATTATTATTATTATTATTGTTATTGTTATTACTATTGTTACATCACCACAATCCACACCCACTAGTCAAGTCCTTCCATTTCCACACTGCATTATTCAATTTTTTTTACTGATTTTCAACTTTTCATTCAGTGAACATTCAGTCAAATATTATATGGCTTTATGCAGAATCTTAACTGTTTCTCCATGGATGACTTACCTTGACACATATTTCCAAATCAGTTTTCTCTCCTTTCGTTGAAAAATTCTTGGTAAAATTCCCCACAGTTCACATATACAACAGACAACAGTGCAATAGCAGTGGTATGTGTTTTCATGTGACACTACGGCCTGTTATCTTACATGTTTGTAGCAAACTGCTCTTCTGCCACTGACCTGACCAGTTTTGATTCAAATTTACATAGTCTGAAGATGCAATTCAACATCAAAAACATCAATACAGTAACACCTCACTTCAAATAATTCCTTAGAAATTTGAACAGTGCCATTTCTTTATTGCAAGACCTCATAGTTCAGTTCTGAAGGTAAAATCCCATTACTTTAGCTATTGTAAATGTAGAGCATGGATGATTTAAGATGAAACAAAGGTCAGGGTCAGTGGAACTGGTTGACATGTCTAAGTAATGTGACAACGGGGAAGGATGATTAGGCCATCAAGTGTTTGTATGAATGTATCCAGATGGAGAGCAAATACAGGTACAGTACAAATGACAATAGAACAGTAACCCTGAAAAATGTTTGATTAATCTCTGAGAACTCTTCAGTGTTTTGTACCAGTTTATAAATATTTTGTGGTAGAGAGACATTTAAAAATTAATAATACTACTTAGCTTGTGAACAAAGTCCTTCTTCAGAGCTAATAAAATTGAAAATGAACATAGGGGGAAAAAGAAAGTATATGGGGTGATTTAAAGTAGGAGAAGGAGATAAAGGATAGCAAAGTTTCCAAGTGAGTGAACTATGGTAGAGGAAAAAAGTAACAAGGATAATAAGAGACCAGTGTGAGGAAGCAGAGTGAAATAGGATGAAAAGTGGGGGAGAGTGGTCAGAGGGGGGGGGGGGGGGGGGGGTTAAATGTAAGACCAGGCCTGTGGAGATGAAGTATAGTTGTGAGAATGAAATATATGTAATGGAATGAGTTTCCACCTGTGTGGTCCAGTAAAACTGATGATAAGGATAGAACAGGAATAGCATTAGTTGTAAAACACTCATGAAACTGTAGCATGCTTTAGTAGGATAGCAGTCATTCATCAGACAAAAAAATTCATTTGTGTTCATTCACATGTTGAATGCTGTACATGATGCTGCTTTCACAGATGAGTTTTCATTTAAGAGGGAAAGAAATGCCTTGACAAGGCTGGGATGTGAGATAGTGGGACAAAACTTGCACCTGATTCATCCTCAAAGCTATGGCCCTTTAGCATGAGATTGACACCAGAAAAAATGAAATGTCATGTGGCAAGGGGCTTCTGTCAGGTAGGCTGGTCACCTGGTGCAAGTCTTTTGACACCACTTCAGCAACTTGTGTGTTGATTGGGATGAGATGATGATGATGACGACAACATAACACCCTGTCCCTGAGTGGAGAAAATCCCTGACTCAGCTGGGAATCGAACCTGGGACCCTTTGCATGGCATTCTGTCGCACTGACCACTCAGCTGTAGAGATGAACTGGCACTAAGAGATGTATAGGGACATATAAGGGTGTTGCATAGGTTAATTGCACAATGGAATACCACTTTGGCTGTACAGACATCGTTTATGAGAGTTTTATTCCCCATTTTAGGACACAATGAGACCTAGCTAAAGCCTTGATATAAACTTTATTTTGTTGTTTCACTCTTGAATGATGTTGGTGAGCTCCATTGTGGTTGGTTAACAGATGAAAAAAAGGTATTAAAAGTATGTGGGGAAAGCAGCTTCAATGGGGAAGTTGTTGTTGAGAGCAGAGGTGGTCACTATTTCCAGGAAAGGAGATGTGGTTTGGAGCAATCTGGGCATTGGGAAAGGTTAATTTCAATGGTGGCAAGACCATGGGTTGTTAGCAGAGAAATGTGGAATCAACAGTGACTAGAAAACAACTAGACATTGGAAGAAGTGTCTAGGGTCTTTGATATAAGGGTATGTGGCAGGCAGTAATTTGAAGTTTCTGGTGTACAAAAGCAGAAATTCTTTGTGTGGGGTGTCATAATGAGGCAGATTTTGAGCTGTTGGGTCAATACATCTTGGGAAGTACATAAAATATTGGTATCTAGGTAGTGGTAAGAGTGAGGAGAGAGATGGACTCAAGAGAGGCCAGAAACAGTGGTCATGTGAGTGTGTGAATTGCATTTACAAGAATGTATATGTGTCTGTTGTCTAATTCAGAAGAAGGCCTTGTGGCCAAAAAGCTTACTTGTTTAGGATTCTTTTTGTTGTGCCTGTCTGTGACTCAACATCTCCACTATATGGTGCATAGCAATCTGTCCTTTTCATGTATTGTCAGTATTCCATCCTGGATTTTTCATCAAATTAAATTTGCTTTGTTCCCCAAAATGTGGGTCCACTGTTGTAGCCTCTGTTTGTTCACAATCTTGTTTATTTTTGTTTGTTTCAGTTTTATTTTAGAAACAATGATTCCCACAGTTGTTATCAGTTTGTGAATTTTCTGGAGGACATCTTCATCTATGCTCCACAAGCCACCTTGTGATGTGTGGCAGATGGTACTTTTTGTACTGCCGTCAATTCACCCCTATTCTGTCCCAACCACAAATAGTTCACAGGAAGAATGATTTCCAGTAAGTCTCTGTGTGGAACAGTAAACCCCACCATGGTGCAGAACACCTCTCTTATAGCATCTGCTACTGGAGTTGGTTGATCATCTCTGTGATGCTTTTATGCTTACTAAATAAACCTGTAATGAAACAGGCTGCTCTTCTTTCCTCTGTACTTCCTTTATTGATCCTATCTGGTACAGATCCCATATTGACAAGCAACACTCAAGTATTGGTCAAACAAGTTTTATGAGTTATCTGCTTTGTTGATGGACTATATTTCTTGAGGATTCTTCCAGTGTATTTCAGTCCGTCTTTCATGTGATTAGTTTTATGTGGTCGTTCCACTCCAAATTGCTCCATACTCATATTTCTAGATATTTTATGGAAGCAACTGCTTCCAGCGATTGTCCTGCAATTGTGTAATCATACAGTAAAGGGCCTTTCTGTCTGTACAAGCAATACATTACATTTATTTACCTTCAGGATCAATTACCACTCATTGCACCAAGCATCAATTATCTTCCTGCATTTCACTACAGTTTTCTAACATTGTGATTTTCCTGTGTCTTGCTATGTCCTTTACGTACGTCATGAAAATTAATGGATCTATAACACTCCCTGGGGGTACACCCAAAGTTAGTTTTGTGTCTGAAGACTTCTCTCCATTGAGAATGATATCCTGTGTTCCGTTTGCTGGAAACTCTTCAGTCCATCAACCAGTTGGCCTGATATTCTGTAGGCTCATATTTTGTTCATTAGGTCGCAGTGTGGACTGCCTTATGCAATTCAAGGAACACAGCATCTACCTGTGTGCTGGTATCTATTGCCTTGTTGGTCTTGTGTACAAAGAGAGTAAGCCGGGTTTCACACAGTCATTGTTTTTGGAACCCCTCTTGATTCCTAAATAGGAGATTTTCAGTCTCCCAAAATGTTATAATATGCAAGCAAAAAATATGTTACAAAATTTTATAACTTACAGCATTGGAGATATGGTCCTATAGATTTGTGCACCTGTTTGATGACCATTCTTGAAAATGGGAATTACTTGTGCTTTCTTCCAGTCATGAGCAACACTTTGCTCTTCTGTTATCATAGACTTACAGTACACTGCTGCTAGAAGAGAGGCAAGTTATTCTGCATACTCTCTGTAGTATTGCATTGGTATCCGGTCAGGTCCAATGGCCTTCTCTCTGTTGAGCAATTTCATTTGCTTTTCTATCCCATGGTCACTTATTTCAGTATCAGCCACTTTGTCATTCTTGTGACAATTTAAAGGAGGCTCTCAGTGCAATCTTCCTCTGTGAAACAGTCTTGTAAAAATACAATAAGTATTTCGGCCTTTTCTGTTTTGCCCTTCATTTCAGTGCTATTATGATCACAGAATGTTTGTTTATTTGTCCATATAAATCTCTTTTTCAGTACATATATTGTACACAGGATATTGGACCTTTTTATCTATTGGTTTTTCAAATGTCAGACATATATTATTTAAATTTTTATAACAAATTGGATCTATACAGTTAATAATTACAATTTTTTAAAAATACTGTATATTTATAATTTATTTCTACAGTTAAAGATACATATTACATTTTTTCTTGCATAAGATACTGTGAGATTGAATAGTAGCAGTTTTTCAGAAGGCAGGCTGTCACAGAATTTTTAAAGCTCTGTAGTTCAGGAAGAGATTTTATATGTCTTGGTAATCTGTTGTGTAGTTTTGTTCCGGCATGATACACACCTTTTTGGCATAATGTGGTGTTACAATGATTAACATGTATGTCACTGTCTGACCTGGTACTGTAATCGTGCACACTTTTGTTTTTAGGAAAAAGGTTTTCTTTTCTCAGCATACTTTTTTTGATATGCATGACTACTTCCAGTATATAAATGCAGGAAAGGGGTAGGATCTTTAGATCTTTAAAGAAAGGTTTGCATGGTTTTCTGCTGCTCACTTGTTTCATTATTCTTATAATTGCCTTTTGTTTCCTGAAAACTGTTGTTGCTTGGTGTACATTTCCCCAGAAAATAATACTGTACTTCAGTACTGAATGTACGTGAGCAAAGTATACAGCCCTAACTGTTTCTGCACTAGTATTGTTGCAAAGAATTCTTATTACATAGCTCACTTTTGCTAGTTTTGAATTTAGGGATGTGAAATGAGTGCTCCATTTAAGACTTTACTGGATATGAATCCCAAGAAATTTAGTTTCGTCGGCAGCACTGATGTTTTGGTTATCTATAAATATTACAAGTTTGCCGCATTTTTATTGGTGTGGAAATTCGTAAGTACCGTTTTTTAGCCTGTTTCTGGTAAAACATTCAGACAATACTTTTGTAATATCTTTTGCAGATGCAGTAAGATTTTCTTCTTTATTCTCTTCAATCAATAGACTGGTGTCATCTGCAAACAGCACTGGTTCAGAATCCCTAACGCGTGACGGGAAATCATTAATGTACACCAAAAAAGGAAAGGGACCTAGTATGGAGCCCTGTGGAACACCATGACTTAGTTCACATGGTTCTGAAAGGCGTACCTGGAGTTCATTTCCTTCCATGTACTTAATTTCAGTTGCCTGAGAGCGATATTCCAAATATGCTTTAATCCATTGATTTGGCACACCTCTTACACCATACCATTCAAGCTTCCTCAGGAGCACAGAATGATCAATCACATCAAAAGCTTTTGTTAGGTCTAAGAATAAACCTGAGATGTTTCTGTGGTTGTCCACTGCATTTAAGACATGGTTTATCAGATTGAAAGTGGCTGTTTCAATTGATCGCTGTGGTCTGAAGCCATGTTGACATCGGAAATAATATTATTCTTGTCGAAGAATGTAGTTAGTTTTGAAAGGAATACTTTTTCAATAATTTTTGAAAACACTGACAGTAGCGACACAGGCCTAT
This sequence comes from Schistocerca serialis cubense, assembly GCF_023864345.2. NCBI lineage: Eukaryota > Metazoa > Arthropoda > Insecta > Orthoptera > Acrididae > Schistocerca > Schistocerca serialis. Next base: position 353,710,455 of record NC_064641.1, on the reverse strand, counting down.
AGTTACCTATACATTGATAATCACCTTTTTTATATAGGGGTATTCCTTTTGCCATGATGAAACTAGATGCCAATAGCAATGAAATTCTAAATTCTAAATGGAATATGTATCAAACATATAGGTTGAATGCTAGTGGTGGAGGCATGTTTATAGCCATAAAAAAGTATGACAATATCTTAGGGGATTAGTACAAATTTTGAATATGAAATAATTTGGGTGAAGACAAGTATTAAAAGCAGTTCAAACTTGGTCATTGGATGCTTTTATGGAGTCCTACCTAAGGAGCAGTAGTGGCAGAACATTTGAAGGGAAACTTGGAAGTTTTGCAGGAGAGTTTGGGAGGTAGGAAATGGGGTACTGGTGGAAGTAAAACTTTGAGAACAAGTCATATGTCACGCTTGGTTAGGTCAGTCGGTAGAGCACTTTCCCGTGAAAGCAAAAGTCCTGAGTTTGAGTCTCGATCTAACATACAGTTTTAATCTGCCAGGATGTTTCATATTGGTGCCCACTCTGCTGCAGAGTGAAAATTTCATTTTGGAAAATACTTCATATAAATTTGCTGGTTAGGTTGTAGTACTAGGTGAAGATTTCAAATTACCGGTTACAGACTGGGAGACTCCTGTGCTTACAGTGGATTTTAGGGACAGGAAATCAGGTGAAATTGTTGTAAATGCATTATCTGAAAATTACCTTGAGCAGTTAATCAGAGAACTGACTCATGAAGGTAACATGTTACATCTGCTGTTGACAAACTGACCCAAACTTTTTGACACAGCCTAGCAGGGAATCAGTGATCATAAGGCCCCTAGAGCATCACTGAATAAGGCTTTAAACATGATTACAAAGGTAGGAAGATCTTTCTGATTAGCAAGAGCAACAAGACACAGATTTCAGATTACCTGAGCAGGCAACAAGGGCATTTCATCTCCAGCACTAACAATGCTGAGTATTAATGGACAAAGTTCAAGTTGTGCAATATACTTTAGACATGTACGTGCTGAGCAAAGGTGTGAGGGATGGAAAAGACTCTTTGTTATTTGACAGCCATGTTAGAAAGCTATTACAAAAGCAAAGAGAGCTTCAATTAAAATTTAAACAAATCCTCACAGACAAACAAATGCTATACAAAGTTAAAATCAGTATAAGGGGAGATACATGTGAAGCATTCCACTAATTCAAAAGTGAAATTCTGTGTACCAGATTCAACAATGGAAAATCCAGGATGGAAAGCATCTCATCATCTCTGCTATATGGGGAGTAGCAACTATTCTTTTCATAAATTCTGTGTACCGATAGACAGAACATCCTAAGAAGTCAGTAAATGGACTGAAGTCATCTGTCCAGACAGTAGACAGCATCACAAAAAAAATGTGATGCAGAATTAAATTGCGAATACACGCTGAAGATTGTACACCAGAATGTACAGTCATTAACAAACAAAGTTGATGAAATAAATATATTCCTCAATTGTGAATGGAAAGACGTTTCTGTTTTTATGTTTTTGTGAGCATTGTTTACAGAACGAGTATCTTCAATACTTAAAAATATTGCATTTTAAACTTGCAAACTGCTTTTGTAGAATGGAATCAAAACATGGGGGAACTTGTATATATGTAAAAGAAAATGTAGATTTGAGTATAGCCTCTGTTTGTAAACTTGGTTGTGAAAGAAATTTTGAAATCTCAGCTGTTAAGTTACTGCCTGAAAAAACTATTATTTTATGTGTGTATAAATCTCTTGTTAGCAACGTAATTTTTTTTTCCCCCAAAAAATTGGAACTTGCTTTAGTCAAACTTAAGACAACTGGGAAAACAGTGGTACTATGTGGAGATTTTAATATTGACGTTGTGAGCCATAGCCCTCACAGGGAAAGTTATTAAATATTATAAAAGGCTACAATATTTGTCTGACTGTTAGCTCTCCAACACATGTAACAAAAACTAGTGTCACTCTCCTTGATCAGGTATGTGTAAACATGGACAAGTGTACATCAGAAAACTTTGATACCGGCTATAGTGACCTCCTCTCGCAATTACTAACCATACCTGTAAATCACATTTCAACCAGTGTACAAAACATTATCCATGAAAGGATTTATAATAGGAAATATACTGAATACTTCCAGTATCTAATCAGTGAACAATATTGGAGCAAAGTATATGATACCTCTATTACCAACAAAAAGATGTAAAATTTTTTGAACATTTTCAAGCATAACTTTGACATAATTTTTCCACAAAGGAAAGTGATTTCCAAAAGCACAGATAGATTCAAAAACTGGATTACATCAGACATTAGATTATCTTGTAAAAGGAAGTGGTAACTTTTTCTCCAGTCAAAAACTGACAGCAGTCTAGAATTTCTTAGTGATTTCAAAAATTACAAGCTAGTTTTGAAATATGTCATAAAAGAGGCAAAAATTAAGGAAAATGACGTATTATGAAGTCATTCAATAACTCTAAGACCATGTGGAAATCTGTGCACAATCTTACGAGGAAAAAGACCACTCAGAAAAATATTGTGGTATGACATGGTGGCAAGAATGTCACTGACCCTTGGGCAATTGCAAACAGTTTCAATTCTTATTATGCAACTATTGCCGGAAAATTAGAGAAGGAAACATTTGGAAATCTGCCTAATACTACATGGAAAGAACTTTCATCTATTGAAATAAATAATATATCCATGTTCCTCGGTCCGATAGGCCCAACAGAGCTCCTCAATACCATTAATTCACTGAAGAGTAATTATTCAACTGGTAGTGTCAGCTTTCTATCCCTAGTACTCTGTGGGCATTGTTGCTGTTTATAGTTCTGAGGTCCTGCATTTAACTAATACTATGTTAACATTTTTTCTCCAATTTACTGTGATATATATGACCCTGTCTGGAATCTGAACACATGTTCTATTGCCTGTGAAAGGGTTTCTCTATCCTAAATAAAAACCACCATGTGCACACTGCATTTATGCCACTATTCTAGTAGCTGCTTCCTATGTGTAGTGCTTGGCAGACCTATTAAGGCAAAACCCAGAATTCTCCACCTGATTGCAGAGGTCGATAATTCCCAGAATCATCTGAGATTCTGGGTTACCTTTCTCTCTGCTCCAAGCCAGAGGACAATGATCAATTCTGGGAATGACACTGCAAAATGATAGCTTTGCTTCCACCCCACAGGTGAGACTAGCTGCCTTCACCAAATTAGCTAGCCACATGTAGCAACCAAGGATGGCCTCTGAACCTAAATGGCAGGTGACATTGATGCCTACATAAGCCATAATTTGTAGCCATGTGCACCCAGTGCATTTGATCACTGCTGGAAGATCCTCCTTCACATCTCAGATGAGACTCTCCCACAGGCAGACAGAGTGAACACTGGGTTTCTTTCTCAACCTGCCTGCTATTTTTCTGACAGACTCCACAACCCACCAAACAATGGAGCTCCCAGTGACAAGCAATTCCACCCTCTGCAGTTATCTGTACCTCTCAAGAAGATCAGCCACAGTCCCAACAGGCTAGGCATCCCATGCAGGCTCAAATGTACTTTTAGCCGCAGGCAATAACTCAAACCTTTGCTAAGACATAAGAAGATAGCTATATGGCCAGTACTCACTTTTGCCTTCCATCCAGAGATTGCAACCCTGCCATAGTTCATCACTCATTACAGTGTCAACTGGCCAGGACATGCAAATTGGAGGATGCAGCAGCATCAAGGATCCCAAGCAACACTATAGGCTCCAGAGTTGCCATAGCATTCATTTCAGATGCCTCAATGCCACTGCAGCCCAGGGTAGCAACATGAAACCTATCGACCGTGGCCAACACAGCTTCCAGCTGTTTACAGACAGTGGCCAGTCCCCCCTGCATCTGTACATGACAGGCACAGCCCCTATCCATCTTTAATAAATTATTGTCTGAACCATGTGATTCCTCAGAACTGTAATCCCCTCATTCTTCATTTAATGTGTCTAATCCTTCTACGAATATTAATAGTTCATTTACACTTGACCAACCACAGTACCATATTTCTTTTCTTACATGGTGGAGTAATGTACACCATACTTTTATTAAATGACTCTCCTCTTGACTTGTTTGGGTGTTTGGATCTTATTTGACGCCAGTTTCTTCTAGCTACGCCCAACTGCTACTTTATTACCTAGGATCTAACAATTCAAGTACCAGCTTTTATTGAGTGCGTGATGACCAATACTCCTTTTTAAAGTTTTTCTGAAAGTCATTCCAGGGAGAGAAATCTTCCATATGAGCTGTTGCCATTTGGCATTCCCTGCTAAATAACCAAGGACAAAATTAATTTTCTTGGCGTCATCCCAGTGTTTCGGCAATTATTTAGAAAATGTCATTGAGAAGTAAGCAGCATGAACATCCTCTTCTGGTTTAAATTTAGGGAACTGTGTGGATAAGTTTGTCCCACTTTGTAAATGCAATTCCTGAATTAATTCTAGTGGGAACCCACAAGTCTCCATTTATTATTACACTACTGGCCATTAAAATTGCTACACCACGAAGATGACGTGCTACAGATTCGAAATTTAACTGACAGGAAGAAGATGCTGTGATATGCAAATGATTAGCTTTTCAGAGCATTCACACAAGGTTGGCACCGCTGGCGACATCTACATGCTGACATGAGGAAAGTTTCCAACCGATTTCTCATACACAAACAGCAGTTAACTGGCATTGCCTGGTGAAACGTTGTTCTGATGCCTTGTGTAAGGAGGAGAAATGCGTACCATCATGTTTCCGACTTTGATAAAGGTCAGATTGTAGCCTATCGCGATTGTGGTTTATCATATCGCGACATTGCTGCTCGCATTGGTCGAGATCCAATGATTGTTAGCATATTATGGAATCGGTGGGTTCAGGAGGGTAATATGGAACGCCTTGCTGGATCCCAATGGCCTCGTATGACTAGCAGTCAAGATGACAGGCATCTTATCCACATGGCTGTAATGGATCATGCAGCCACATCTCGATCCCTGAGTCAACAGATGGGGATGTTTGCAAGACAACAACCATCTGCATGAACAGTTCAGCGATATTTGCAGGAGCATGGACTATCAGCTCGGAGACCATGGCTGCAGTTACCCTTAATGCTGCATCACAGACAGGACCACCTGCGGTGGTGTACTCAACGATGAACCTGGGTGCACGAATGGCAAAACGTCATTTTTTTGGATGAATCCAGGTTCTGTTTACAGCATCATGATGGTCACATCCATGTTTGGTGACATCGCGGTGAACGAACATTGGAAACGTGTATTCATCATCACCATACTGGCGTATCACCTGGCGTGATGGTACGGGGTGCCCTTGGTTACACATCTCGGTCACCTCTTGTTCGCATTGACGGCACTTTGAACAGTGGATGTTACATTTCAGATGTGTTATGAGCTGTGGCTCTACCCTTCATTTGATCCCTGCCAAACCCTACATTTCCGCAGGATAATGCAAGACCACATGTTTCAGGTTCTGTACGGGCCTGAATACAGTACCTCTGGATACAGAAAATGTTCGACTGCTACCCTGGCCAGCACATTCTCCAGATCTCTCACCAATTGAAAACATCTGGTCAATGGTGGCTGAGCAACTGGCTCGTCACAATACACCAGTCACTACTCTTGATGAACTGTTGTATCGTGTTGAAGCTGCATGGATAGCTGTACCTGTACATGCCATCCAAGCTCTGTTTGACTCAAAGCCCAGGCGTATCAAGGCCATTATTATGGCCAGAGGTGGTTGTTCTGGGTACTGATTTCTCAGGATCTATGCACCCAAATTGCATGTAAATGTAATCACATGTCAGTTCTAGTATAATATATTTGTCCAATGAATACCTGTTTATCATCTGCATTTCTTCTTGGTGTAGCAATTTTAATGGCCAGTAGTGTATCAATCCTAATTTTAGCTAATTCATCTCAGATCTTTTGTAATTCCGCCTGTGTTCTATTTGTTTCATCTCTTAAATGAGGTGTACTGGCAGATGATTCCACCTTCCTATACTCCTTGTGCAATTAATTTGCTAACACACACCATCAAGGTTGCAAGGGTGGAACATGAATCTTTATTTTGTTCTAAACATTTAATCTTCCTGTAGTGTCTAAGATTTGTTTATGTAGCTCCATTTGGGTACTCCTTACTCATTTCATATCTTTATTCAAACCTCCGTGTTATTCATATATCTCATCTCACTGAGGCACATTGTTTAATAACCTCAGACTGTAACTCCCCTGTCAAACTCGGAATGGCAGATGGTAGTTTAGATACTTTATTGTGTTTCTAACTTTTCTTTGGGAGACTCTGTGATATGCTCTTCTAGCTTCTGAACATGTTTATGTATCTTCTCATTTAGATCAGCACTAATAATCTGTAATTTGTTATTAAATTTAATGATGGTCTGTTTCTTTGTCTCTGCAGAAGTCTCTGAAATCTAATATCTTGAGCATTTATACTTGTGTTCATAGTAACCAATATTACATCTTGAGCATCTACTTTCATATTTAAGCTAGTTACTTGCTCAGTAAATATTCTGAATATATCTTCTAAATGCTGCTCCATAATTCTAGTTACTATGAGCAAACAGTTACAACAATATCAGTTTCTAACTAATATGTCCTCCTGCTAACAACTGACACACACACACACACACACACACACACACACACACACACACACACACACACAATCAAAAAAAAAAAAAGAAAAAGGGAAAAAAAATCATAAATATGGGTTGATTCGCCACTGACATAACTATTGCTCACTGCTGGAACCCGACGATAACAGTTCTAGCTCTGTCCAATGGGGCTGTCGGTCTTCTGACTCATGGACTTAGCAGATTCTTCATAGACATAATTGTTGTCAATTAATTTGGTTATTATTCGTCAACAAATTATTATAGATACAGCTATGCCAAATTTTAGTACCAGATTCTTCCTGAACTTTACCATGTCCTCTTCTCCAAACTCTGTAATGAATTTCATTATTATGTTATCAGTTTCTCTCACCAACATAAATTTTATTACTGTTTAACAAGTGACTGTCAATCACAATCAGAAGGTATATTCAGACTAGTGTAATCATTCCTTTACTTAGTTTGATCCTGATCAAATCATTGTCTTTGTCCACATTGATTGAAACATTTATTTCTGTAAACATCCAGTAAGACCATGATAGTATTTTTAAATGGTGCAAGATTGGCAATTTACTTTAAATGTTTCTAAGTGTAAAAGTGTTTCCTTCACAATATACAAATAGAGAGATAATATAGGCACAGCTGCAGGTAAAGCAGGTAGCAAAATTTGGATCATTTGTGGGATGTTCAGCTAATGTAGATACCCTACAAAGGAGACTGCTTGAGAACACTAATGTAAGCAATTGTAGAATATTACTTAATTGTGTGGGACCCATACCAAATAAGACTTAACAGGTAATATCACATGTGTAGAAAGAAGGGCAGGTCAAATGGTCACAGGTTTCTTTTAATTATGGGACAGTGCCATGGAAATTCTGGTGTTGCATCATCAGCTCAAGCAGGCCACAGCAGTCAGACAAGTGAATTGCCAGTTACGAAATTCCAGTGGCAGGCACTGTAATACTATTACCTTGGGATCCTGCACTCCAGGTTGGTGCACACTATTGCAAGGTCAATGCTTTTCAGGTAGACTTGGCAACAAGTGGAACTTCTTGTCACAACAACACCAAATAGATGAATATATCTGGTCTCCAGTGCAGAACAAGGTCATTTCACAGTGATTTCCACAGTGTGGACATAGATGCAGAAATTCTAGGAACTCAGAAATGTTTTTAGCCTGTTTTTCAATTAGAATCTGCTTGGCCCTTAACATTAAATTTTTGTAACAGAGAATAAAGATTACTTACAACTTGCTTAAAATTTCTCAACTGAAAAATGCATATTGTTATTATAAATGAGATTATATTTAGCAGTAATTCACAAGTACATGTTGTTATATGCTGCCTACATGTGGTGTTGTTTGAATTCATGCACAATTTATATATGTTTGGAAACACTGTTGTCTCCATATTAATATTTCATGAAGGAGATATCAGGTAATAAACACATCATGCATTTTTTCATATCTAAATTTTTACATGATGCTCAGAGAGGTGCATGTCCTCTGTCACTTCTCAACATTATACATATTTTAAATAAGGATGAAATAATGATGGGCTTAACAGGTCTATTCAACTGTATCATCCAAATCTTTTAGTTCACCATATAACACAATAATGACATTTTGTAAACCTTTAGAGACATGAACTGTGAGATACAAATTCATGAACATTTGAACAAGAGACACTAATTAGTAGTGTGTACCACCCCATTTTAGTCTAATGGCAGCAGCAATGCATCATTTCACAGACTACAAGAGACAATGGAACCATCCTCATCAATGACTGCTCAAATGCTGTTTTAAACCTACAGACATTGGTCAGGGATGTACTCAATATGATCCTGATCAGGTGATTTGGTTCATCCTTATTTTGTGGAGTATTCCTGTAACTATCTGACACAACTGGGGAGCTATAAAGTGCTGTTTGTCTTGTTGAATCTAGAGGTGTCTCAGGGCACTACAGGCAAATGAATGATGTGGTTGAACTGTTTGTACCTGTATTTTTTGTTAGTGAGCAGTAATTACAGAAATATTAGTGTTCCTATTTTATCTAGTGAAACATTCCCCCTCCCTCTACCTGCTGACAAGCAAAATGTGTGCTTCACAATTTTCAACAAACTTGTACCATGCTGACAGCCTGAACTGACAAGGACCTTGGGTCATCACTCTAAGTGACCTCCTACCGTACTTTGAACTTTATTTTCCTACAGCAGGGGTATTTCTGTACGCATGCTACTTTCACTACTCTGTAACATGTGGTGACCAAAGCTGCATATATGGGGCAGGATAGCTTCTCACAAATTGCTGTTGTCCAATACTCAGTCAATGAATCATTTATTTCATTAGGATCTGTCTATCTTTGATAATCTAAGATTACCTCTGTCATCTGTTCATTGTTGTTGATGGGAAATAACTCTGATGGATGCAGTTTCCCCTAATTCAAGGTAGCCATGGCACACCCTTGAAAGGTAGCACATGAAAACAAAGTACTTGCATAACTTCAGAATGGTGTCTCTCATGCATTCTGGCTGCCACAAGATGCATTGGTAATACACATCTTGCATACCCTCCTTTGGACGGTCAATCCAACTGTCAGCCTGAGATATGACAACATCCAAGTCTCATGACAAATTGAAGTATTCCATTTACCATGCTCTGTCTCTCAAAACAATAGTTGCCACCAATTCAGCTGCTTGAGTCTCACTTGGACACTGGCATAGCCAGTGCCTGAATGAGACTTGGGCACTGTCTCGAAAGGGTTAAGGGTAATACAGCTAGCCAAAAAAGCATCCTAATTTAGATTTATGCTATTACCACAAATCAAACTGGTTGACTTTTGTCTTAACTACAAAAATAGCTGTATGTTTTGGATGATTTTTGTTTTAACTATAGATGTAGCTGTATTAGCTTTAGAACATTACAGAAATAAGATAAAGTGTTTTTAGTTAATCCCTGTAGGTTAAAAATTATTATAACCATACCAAATTAATATTTTTTTCAGTTGTCTTTTTAGTGATGGCTGTACTCTTTGTTGTGATTGTCCTTGGAGCCTTATGTGAAGTGTATCGTTCACATCGCAAACATAAAAGGAGGCAAGAAGCTGAGGTCGAGGCTGCCATAAGATGGCCAAAATCTCAGAAATTTCAAGATCCTGGCCTGCCATCTTCCCTTAAAATGACAGGGTACAAGAGTGTAAGTGTAAAAATATTAATTAATTCATAGATTCAATGTTCTTACAAATGACACTGTAGGAGGAAGAAAGTATATTCACTTGGAAATGAATATTTCTCTTTTAACAGATTCCAGTACAAGACACAAAGCCAAAGCAGCCTTTGGAATCAAAACCAGTGGCAAGAAATGAGTATAAGACCATACCAGATTCTGTCCCAGACGAAAAAAAGCCAAGTATGAATGGTGAAAGCAAAACAAAAATTGGTAAGCACAAACTGTTCAGTACTAAACTTGTAGTTTATATGCTTGGAAGAAAACTAAGATAACAGTAATATTTTTCTAATAATGAAAATGAGGAATGGGAACATGTTGTTACCTGTGTATAGTTAGGGTTGTGCATTTATGTGTGTGTGGAAGGGATAAGAAGGGAAGCGGGGGGGGATGGGGGGTGGGGGGGGAGGGATGCTTATATGTGAACCTGCTATATGTGTGTCCATACACCACATCTCGGTGAACTGTTGATGAGTGGTTGCCTTTTCTCATTTCGTGTTATTATTTTCATCCTTTAATTTTCATTATAATAATATAATCAATTTTTAAAATAATGGTAAATACAAAATCAAATAGGAGTAATGCAGGAGTAGGCTTAATAATGAATAGGAAAATAGGAATGTGGGTAAACTACTACAAACAGCATAGTGAACACATTATTGTGGCCAAGATAGATACGAAGCCCACGCCTACCATAGTAGTACTAGTTTATATGCCAACTAGCTCTGCAGATGACGAAGAGATTGATGAAATGTATGATGAGATAAAAGAAATTATTCAGATAGTGAAGGGAGATGAAAATTTAATAGTCATGGGTGACTGGAACTCAATAGTAGGAAAAGGAAGAGAAGGAAACGTAGTAGGTGAATATGGAATGGGAGTAAGGAATGAAAGAGGAAGCTGCTTGGTAGAATTTTGCACAGAGCATAACTTAATCATAGCTAACACTTGGTTCAAGAATCATAAAAGAAGGTTGTTTACATGGAAGAAGCCTGGAGATACTGGAAGGTCTCAGACAGATTATATAATGGTAAGACAGAGATTCAGGAACCAGGTTTTAAATTGTAAGACATTTCCAGGGGCAGATGTGGACTCTGGCCACAATCTATTGGTTAGGAGCTGTAGATTAAAACTGAAGAAACTTCAAAAAGGTGGGAATTTGAGGAGATGGGACCTGGATAAACTGAAAGAACCAGAGGTTGTAGAGAGTTTCAGGGAGAGAATTAGGAAACAATTAACAAGAATGGGGAAATGAAATACAGTGGAAGTTAGCTTTGAGAGATGAAGTAGTGAAGGCAGCAGAGGAACAAGTTGGTAAAAAGACGAGGGCTAATAGAAATCCTTGGGTAACAGAAGAGATTGAATTTAATTGATGAAAGGAGAAAATATAAAAATGCAGTAAATGAAGCAGGCAGAAAGGAATACAAACATCTCAGAAATGGCTAGAGGACAAATGTAAGGATTTAGAGTCACATCTCACCAGGGGTAAGATAGATACTGACTACAGGAAAATTAAAGACATTTGGAGAAAAGAGAACCACTTGCATGAATATCAAGAGCACAGATGGAAATCCAGTTCTAAGCAAAGAAGGGAAAGCAGAAAGGTGGAAGGAGTATATAGCAGGTCTATAGAAGGGCGATGTTCTTGAGGACAATATTATAGAAATGGAAGAGAATGTAGATGAAAATGAAATAGGAAATATGATACTGCATGAAGAGTTTGACAGAGCACTGAAAGACCTAAGTTGAAACAAGGCCCTGGGAGTAGACAACATTCCATTCGAACTTTTGACAGCCTTGGGAGAACCAGGCCTAACAAAACTCTACCATCTAGTGAGGAAGATGTATGAGTAAGGCGAAATACCCTCAGACTTCAAGAAGGATATAGTAATTCCAATCCCAAAGAAATCAGGTGTTGTCAGATGTGAAAATTACCGAACTATCAGTTTAATAAGCCACAGCTGCAAAAAACTAACATGAATTCTTTACAGATGAATGGAAAAACTGGTAGAAACTGACCTCGTGGAAGATCAGTTTGGATTCCATATAAATGTTGGAACACGTGAGGCATTACTGACCCTACAACTTATCTTAGAAAATAGATTAAGGAAAGGCAAACCTACTTTTCTAGCATTTGTAGACTTAGAGAAAGCTTTTGACAATGTTGTCTGTTATACTCACTTTCAAATTGTGAAGGTGGCAGGGGTAAAATACAGGGAACGAAAGGCTATTTACAATTTGTACAGAAACCAGATGGCAGTTATAAGAGTTGAGGGGCATGAAAGAGAAGCAGTGGTTGGGAAGGGAGTGAGACAGGTTTGTAGCCTATCCCCAATGTTATTCAATCTGTATGTTGAGCAAGCAGTAAAGGAAACAAAAGAAAAATTTGGAGTAGGAATTAAAATCCATGGAGAAGAAATAAAAACTTTGAGATTTGCCGATGACATTGTAATTCCATCAGAGACAGCAAAGGACTTGGAAGAGCAGCTGAATGGAATGGATAGTGTCTTTAAAGGAGGATATAAGATGAACATCAACAAAAGCAAAACGAGGATAATGGAATGTAGTCGAATTCAATCAGGCGGTGCTGTGGGAATAAGATTAGGAAACGAAAAGCTTAAAGTAGTAAATGAGTTTTGCTATTTGGGGAGCAAAATAACTGATGATGGTCACAGTAGAGAGGATATAAAATGTAGATTGGCAATGGCAAGGAAAGCATTTCTGAAAAGAGAAACTTGTTAACATCGAGTATAGATTTAAGTATCAGGAAGTCGTTTCTGAAAGTGTTTGTATGGAGTGTAGCCATGCATGGAAGTGAAGTGTGGACGATAAATATTTTAGACAAGAAGAGAATAGAAGCTTTTGAAATGTGGTGCTACAGAAAAATGCTGAAGATTAGATGGGTAGATCACATAACTAATGAGGAGGTATTGAACTGGAGAGAAGAGAAATTTGTGGCACAACTTGACTAGAAGAAGGCATCAGGTGGTAGGGCATATTCTGAGGCATCAAGGGATCACCAATTTAATACTGGAGGGCAGCGTGGAGGGTAAAAGTCGTAGAGGGAGACCAAGACATGAATACACTAAACAGATTCAGAAGTATGTAGGTTGCAGTAGGTACTGGGAGATGAAGAAGCTTGCACAGGATAGAGTAGCATGGAGAGCTGCATCAAACCAGTCTCTGGACTGACGACCACAACAACAACAACCCTTGTGATAAGTAGATGCAGAGATTAATTATAATGACCACAAAAAAACCACAAAGTAGCATTTTATTTCTTTTGAAATACACACTCTCTCTCTCTCTCTCTCTCTCTCTCTCTCTCTCTCTCTCTCTCTCTCTCTCTCTTCTCTCTGTAGCCTTTAGGTTAATGGGAATTGTACCATACTGACATTTTATCCTCAAAAACTTAGGAATCAGCTCTTCTCCACTACCTGTCTTTTTACAAACAATTATTGTACAAAAATTAATCTCATTTGCAACAATACAACTTGCGTTTGTAGCCAAAACTGATGACTAGAATTTTATTATGCAACATTGCAAAATTTTACCAGTGCTTTATTGGTGTTAACATTGTGTAGTTCTACCAATATTGTTTTGTTATCCTATAGTTCAGTTTCAGTTGGAAATTGGTAAGAATTCCTGGTTTATGATGATGTTGTTGTTATGGTCTTCAGTCCTGAGACTGGTTTGATGCAGCTCTCCATGCTACTCTATCCTGTGCAAGCTTTTTCAGCTCCCAGTACCTACGTCAACCTACATCCTTCTGAATCTGCTTAGTGTATTCATCTCTTGGTCTCCCTCTACGATTTTTACCCTCCATGCTGCCCTCCAATACTAAATTGGTGATCCCTTGATGCCTCAGAACATGTCCTACCAACCGATCCCTTCTTCTGGTCAAGTTGTGCCACAAACTTCTCTTCTCCCCAATCCTATTCAATACTTCCTCATTAGTTATGTGATCTACCCATCTAATCTTCAGCATTCTTCTGTAGCACCACATTTCGAAAGCTTCTATTCTCTTCTCGTCCAAACTATTTATCGTCTATGTTTCACTTCCATACATGGCTACACTCCATACGAATACTTTCAGAAATGACTTCCTGACACTTAGATCAATACTGGATGTTAACAAATTGCTCTTCTTCAGAAACGCTTTCCTTGCCATTGCCAATCTACATTTTATATCCTCTCTACTTTGACCATCATCAGTTATTTTGCTCCCCAAATAGCAAAACTCCTTTACTACTTTAAGTGCCTCATTTCCTAATCTAATTCCCTCAGCATCACCCGACTTAATTAGACGACATTCCATTATCCTTGTTTTGCTTTTGTTGGTGTTCGTCTTATATCCGCCTTTCAAGACACTGTCCATTCCATTCAACTGCTCTTCCAAGTCCTTTGCTGTCTCTGACAGAATTACAATGTCATCGGCGAACCTCAAAGTTTTTATTTCTTCTCCATGAATTTTAATACCTACTCCGAATTTTTCTTTTGTTTCCTTTACTGCTTGCTCAATATACAGATTGAACAATATCGGGGAGAGGCTACAACCCTGTCTTACTCCCTTCCCAACCACTGCTTCCCTTTCATGTCCCTTGACTCTTATAACTGCCATCTGGTTTCTGTACAAATTGTAAATAGCCTTTCGCTCCCTGTATTTTACCCCTGCCACCTTTAGAATTTGAAAGAGAGTATTCCAGTCAACATTGTCAAAAGCTTTCTCTAAGTCTACAAATGCTAGAAACGTAGGTTTGCCTTTCCTTAATCTTTCTTCTAAGATAAGTCGTAAGGTCAGTATTGCCTCACGTGTTCCAGTGTTTCTACGGAATCCAAACTGATCTTCCCCGAGGTTGGCTTCTACTAGTTTTTCCATTCGTCTGTAAAGAATTCGTGTTAGTATTTTGCAGCTGTGACTTATTAAACTGATAGTTCGGTAATTTTCACATCTGTCAACACCTGCTTTCTTTGGGATTGGAATTATTATATTCTTCTTGAAGTCTGAGGGTATTTCGCCTGTTTCATACATCTTGCTCACCAGATGGTAGAGTTTTGTCAGGACTGGCTCTCCCACGGCCGTCAGTAGTTGCAATGGAATATTGTCTACTCCGGGGGCCTTGTTTCAACTTAGGTCTTTCAGTGCTCTGTCAAACTCTTCACGCAGTATCATATCTCCCATTTCATCTTCATCTACACCCTCTTCCATTTCCATACTATTGTCCTCAAGTACATCGCCCTTGTATAGACCCTCTATATACTCCTTCCACCTTTCCGCTTTCCCTTCTTTGCTTAGAACTGGGTTTCCATCTGAGCTCTTGATATTCATACAAGTCGTTCTCTTATCTCCAAAGGTCTCTTTAATTTTCCTGTAGGCGGTATCTATCTTACCCCTAGTGAGATAGGCCTCTACATCCTTACATTTGTCCTCTAGCCATCCCTGCTTAGCCATTTTGCACTTCCTGTCTATCTCATTTTTGAGATGTTTGTATTCCTTTTTGCCCGCTTCACTTACTGCATTTTTATATTTTCTCCTTTCATCAATTAAATTCAATATTTCTTCTGTTACCCAAGGATTTCTACTAGCCCTCATCTTTTTACCTACTTGATCCTCTGCTGCCTTCACTACTTCATCCCTCAAAGCTACCCATTCTTCTTCTACTGTATTTATTTCCCCCATTCCTGTCAATTGCTCCCTTATGCTCTCCCTCAATCTCTGTACAACCTCTGGTTCTTTTAGTTTATCCAGGTCCCACCTCCTTAAATTCCCACCTTTTTGCAGTTTCTTCAGTTTTAATCTACAGGTCATAACCAATAGATTGTGGTCAGAGTCCACATCTGCCCCTGGAAATGTCTTACAATTTAAAACCTGGTTCCTTTTATGATGATATGAAAAACAATTTAGAGTGAAAAGCATCATCAAGCCAAAGAATTTGGTGTAGTTACGATGCAAGCTTCAAACTTACAGTTGTGCCCTAAGTCAAGCCCACACAGAGGCTGGAAAACAGTATGGATTGGATGAATCTAATGTGTGACATTTAGTTGCTTCAAAAGAAAAATGGAAGAAGCCAGTTTCAATGAGAAAATCATTCACAGGGCCAAAATGTAGCAAGTATCAGGAACTTGATGCTAAGATTCTTTCCTATGTGCAAGATAAGAGGACAGATGTCTCATCTCACACGAAGTTATTCAACTGTTGGCCTTAGTGAGATGGAATAACATTTTTCCAGAGACATATCCTTATCAACAATAGAAGGCCTCAATAATCACAAAAGTCTTAAACATGCCACAACAAGAATTTCTTCAGTTTATGTGGAGTTGTGGCCTTACTCTACGACAAAGTACTACTCTAGTACAGAGAATGCCAGCAGCTTTCGAGCAGAAACTGGTCAACTTCTGGCATTACATCATCTAGTTGCAAAAGGGTCACTTATACCGTTTTTCATCAGATTGCCAATGCTGATGAAATACCAGAGTTTTTTGACATCCTGAACACTGCAACAGTTATCATGGAAAGGACAAAAAGTATCTTATTAAGGTGAACCAGAAACGAAAAAATTGAATAACTTTGATGTTAGCTGTTACAGCTGACGGGGCAAAGTTCCCACTTGTGTCATTCTGAAGAGAAATACCATGATCAAAGAACACTTTCCTATGGGTTTAGTGATTTGCTGCGACGAAAAGGTCTGGATGACAATGCAACTGATGGTTGACTTCTTGTCTACTGTTTGGTTTTGGAGACATGGGGCACTACTTCCTAAGAGAACCATACTAGTTTTTGATGCTTTTAAGGGACATATCTAACACCTGAAATAAAAGATAAACTTGCTGCACAAAAGGTAGATCTTGTCTTAATATCTGCAGAAATGATTTCAAAACTACAGTTACTAGCTGTTGCCCTAAGCACACTGTTCAAGGACAACCTCCAAAAAATGTATTCAGATTGACTCCTGGAAGAAAATTATGTACTTGCTCCATCTAGTAAGATTAAGAAGCCACCAGTTACCCATATGTGCATGTGGATTCTAGCTTCATGGTCCTCTGTATCATCAGAGTCAACCATAGAGGTGTTCAAGAAATGCTATGTATTGCATAACCTGAATGGGAGTGAGGATGATGTACTGTGGAAAGAGAATGAAGAAAATAATAAGGGTGAGAGTGATGAAGAGAATACTGGTGCTAATAGTGATGAAAGTAAGAAAGACAGAGTATGGAGTCAATGCATTGCATCAAATGCTAGAACAAAAGGTTAGGGTACGTACTTATGTCTTACATGTAAGTACAAATACATTTTTGGTAATTTGTTTCCTCTCAGTCAGTGTGCGGCTTATTTTTGCACAAAGTCTTGATTGTTTATTATTATTATTATTATTTTAATTCCTCAAAATTTAGGGGTGCGGCTCATAAGCAGTGGTGGTTTATTTTCAGGTCATTACAGTAATATAAATGTATCCAACATATCCACCTCCATAAGGGAGCGGTCAGCACTTCTGATTGCCATAGAAAGGACCTGGGTTCAATTCCCCATACCACCAGGCATTTTCCCTTCATTGCAGGACTGTAACTGGGAGCACTCGCCCTTACAATGCCTACTAGGGAACTACATTTATGAGAAGTAGCATCTCCAAGGTCTGGAAAGTTGCCAGTGGCTTGGAGGGTGGTGTGTTGACTCCATACCCTGCCGTAAGGCATCCAAATGAGAACAGTTAGCAGAGTATGACACAGAAGCAAATCAGAATCACTTGGTCCTCTGAGCCTGATAGTGGAGAGAAGGGGAAGGAGGAGTTAGACAGAGAGAGGGAGGAGGAGGATAAGAAGAGGAAAAGGGAGTAAGAGGAAATAGACAGACAGAGGGAGGGGAGTAGGAGATGGACAGAGAGGGGGGAGGGGGGGGGGGGGTAGGAGGAGATGGTCAGAGAGAGGGAGGAGAGATGGAAATAGAAAAAGTAGAGAAGGTAGTGGAACACAGAGGAGGACAAGGGGATGGATAGAGAGAGGGGGGAGGAGGAGGTGAACTAGGAGAAGGAGGAGGAGGGAAGGAGGCAGGTGGAAGATGGAGGCTGTTCGCTGTAAGATGGAGTGGTTTTAGGAGGAAGCATAAAAGGGTGTGAGGAGGCAAGTGAAAGAATATTGGATATAAGGAGAAAGGATGAAGAGTGGATGGAGTGTGTGGAAGAGAGGAGAGTGAAACAGGAGGTAGAATAGGACAGAGATATAAATTCTTTCTTATTATTCTGATGAGACAGCAGAGATTGAGACCTATATGTGTGCAACATAAGTAAAATAAAGGAAAGGAACCACTAATCTTTAGCTGGCTGCATAGAAACACACACTAATAAACACTATTCATACTAGCTTTTCAGCTCATTCTCCAGTACAAGTACACACATTCAGACACACAAACGCAGCCACAGAAATGCACACAACCACTTCTATGCTTTGACTCTGCAATATATCTAACACAAGCACACATGAGAGAAGCTAGTATAAGTATAATTTTTTACTACAATTTATTTATAAGCTAGATAGCAGCAAAGTCCCGTTAAGTCACTTGGTTATAAATTGTTCAAAAACTGAAGGATGCAAAATGAACGTAACTTTTCATCATCTTGAATTGCTGTGGCTGAGTAGCATGGCATGCCCTGCAGTGTTGAAAACTGTTCCAAGGTGTACTTGTGATGGCTACCATTGTTCAACATATGAATTTATTCCCTTTTTCACTTCACAGTCCATTGTGCAAATGGTCTGGACATGTGGTTTAATATGCTGGTTCTTACTTGCCTTTCAACAGTGCCTACTCTTGTGCCTATTATTGGCTCCTTTGTTGGCACATATTTCTAATCTCTTCACCATCACTTTTAACTTTAATAGTATTATTTCATTTTGTTCTCCTCTGTGTTCTTCTTCACCAAAAAATATCTGATCACTCATCGCTACTAGTAAGGTATTGATGCATGGTAGCAGAAACTGAAACATCAGGTGCCACACTCACTCCAACTTAAAATATCAGAACCACAAAACTTTAAGAAGGCAACAGTTAAATCAAAACTTTTTAATTCACTGGAACACCTGTTTCTGATGACAAGTGGTTATCACATACTTTTGTTTTTCTCCTTCTCACTCTGGGTATTTTTCTCATTTCAAACAATAAACAATCATTCACTGCTTCACTCACCCTGCTAGTTTCCACCACAGTAAACATAATCCAAACAGCTCCAAAGACACAGTAATCCTACTGTCATAACTTTACAATAGCATGCTGGGAAAATGTAATCAGCCTACAAAGGAGATTTTTTATAAAACACTCGTGCGACCCATCATAGCATACAGCTCAGATGTGTGGGTTCCAGACTAAATAGAATTATCAGGGGATATGTTATGTATACAAAGAATGGCTGTGCATGACTTTGATTCATAAAAGAGTATTATGGAGATACTGAAAAATGTGAACTGGCAGACACTTGAAAGAGATATGAATTATCCCGTGAAAGCCTACTTACAAAGTTTCATGAACCATATTTAATTGAGAAATTTAGGAATGTACCATGTATTACTTGCATAGGTACCACAAAGGCAAGCTTAGATTGATTACAGTGCACACACTGACATTTAATCAATCATTATTCCTGATCTCCACATGTGAATGGAATGAGAAGAAGTCTTTGTAATTGATACAACAGGATGTCACTGCCATGCATTTCACAGTGGTTGCAAAGTATAGATGTAAATGTAGATGCAGATGAACAAACTCCTATTGTATAATGATAAATGATATGTCAGTTAGCAGTTTTGCCTGATAGTCTACCTGTGTAAAAAATAAATAAATAAATAATATCTGTGTAGACTGTTCAGCCAGTTTGACAATTGATGTTTTTCCTCAGTAAATGATTGAAATTTATTTCAGAAGTTTTAAATTTGTGTCCTGATAAGGGAAAAACTGAAACAAGTAACATGGAGGGGTAGTAAAGTCCAGAAATGCTCAAGTAATCTGTAAGGAATTATTCATAAAGATCATTACAATTGCAGATTCATGTCAAGAATTTATTTGTTTTGTTAACAAATAAACTATGTAATGCTTCATTCAGTATGAGGAACAGAGCTAAATGTTCAACTGTTACTTTTACAGATAACACGGATAAAGAATTAGCATGGGAACCTCTAAATGAAAATACTGGTCTTCTGCAAGATAAGGTATTTATGTAGTAATAAAGCTCCTTGTTCTAACTCCAAAAATAACAAACTTTAAAGTCTGTAATTACTGCTGTCAGTGACCCAATTTGGTAAGATAATGACTTACCAAACAAAGAATTATCCATGGTTGATCATTTAAGTTTTAATGTCAAAATACAAATGTGATGCAATTAAATTTTAATGATAATATCCAAAAACCCCAATTTTTTCTTACTGTACTAAACTTGGGATGCAGTTTCCTTGGCTCTATGTGATCGGTAAATTAAAATTTAATTCATCTGGGAAGACTGCTAAAAAGACTCAATTCAGGGCTATAAAGACAAATATAAAAGGAACCACTTACAGATAACTCTTTCTCGTATCAGATGGCCACACCCTGAGGCCATGTAAAACAAATGTTGGGTTAAATATTTAGCATCCAGAACCAGATTTTTTCCACCTGCCAACTGAGAGGCAACAGTTGAAGAAAAAAGGACTATTCACAGCCTAGGAAAGAATGTTAGCAAACACTGTCAGGATGAAAGGAATATCAGCAATGAAATGCCCTTGACATTTCAGATTTAAAAACCTGATTCATTGAAAGTGGCAGTGTCATAGAGAAAATGAAAGGAAAAAGGAAAGATTCATCAAAAATATGATACCACATGGAAAGGAACTAAGGATTTAATAGTGCAAGAGATAAGAATGAAAGAAAGAGAAAAACACTAGTGGAAACCTCTAAAATATAAATGTAAAATAAAAGGGGGGTATTAATTTTTTAAAAAATTAAATGAGCAAACTGCTTTGCTCAATACATCAATTTGAGTTGTGGGACCCAGGCATGTGGCATTGTGTAAGTTGTCATCTCCAATGTTTTACGTGCTAGAGTTGGGGGAAATGGAGTAATTAAAATCGTCTGTATAATGTGGCAGGTACCAAGATCTTGTCACATCTGCTTTATCAGAGCACCATGTGTTGCCAATACAGATTCTGTGCATGTGGTAATTCATTCTTATAACTGTGTAACTATGGCACAGACAGAGAAAGCTGCATAATTATGGCATTTCACCTGATACACAGTATAAGAATCGCACAGACGCAACTCCTGAGGTAGACCTCACCACTGATGGTATTAACATTGCAGCTATGGAGGTAACATAGGGAAAATTATGCACTTGACAATATGAAACACTGAGCAAGGAAATGAGGTTCAAGAGATATATTATTTTGGGTGATAAACACTGGGCCAAAAGAATAAAGTACAAGAAGAGGTAAACTCTTTCATTGTTCTCGAGATAAAACAGTATTTTTAAGAGTGGCCAAAACAGGATAAGAAAGTCAAATGTTGAGTTAAACATTTGGCATCTAAATGGCAAAATTGCTTAAAAATACTTGCATGTTCTTACATGGAAAGGTAAACTTCGAGAAGTGTCACATGGTCTCGGACACTCTTATAAAGCAGATTAATCTGCTTCAATCAGCAGAACATGATCAGTATGAAGACATGTCGTAGTGCAAATGAGTAATGTATAATGATAAAGTTTCATTGAAAAATTAAAAGACAAAGAGAACAGCATATAACTAATGATCTAATACATATCACTGATCTCTAGTGCAGTTCAGACTGAGGCATACACTATGTGATCAAAAGTCAAGACACCTGGCTGAAAATAACTTACAAGTTCGTGGTGCCCTCCATTGGTAATTCTGGAATTCAATATGGTGTTAGACCACCCTTAGCCTTGATGACAGCTTCCACTCTCACAGGCATACCTTCAGTCAGGTTCTGGAAGGTTTTTGAGGAATGGCAGCCCATTCTTCATGGAGTACTGCACTGAGGAGAGGCATTTATGTTGGTCTGTGAGGCCTGGCATGAAGTTGGTGTTTCAAAACATTCCAAAGGTGTTCTATATGATTCAGGTCAGGACACTGTGCAGGCCAGTCCATTATAGGGATGTTATTATCATGTTGAAAGATGCAACCACCATCCCCGAATTGCTCTTCAACAGTGGGAAGCAAGGTGCTTAAAACATCAATGTAGATCTGTGCTGCGATTGTGCCATGCAGAACAACAAGGGATGGAAGCCCCCTCCATGAAAAACAATACCACACAGTAACACCACCACCTCCGAATTTTACTGTTGGCACTACACACGTTGACAGATGACGTTCACCGGGCATTCGCCATACCCACACCGTGCCATCGGATCGCCACCTTGTGTACAATGATTTGTCACTCTAAGCAATGTTTTTCCACTGTTTAGTCATCCAATGTTCACGCTCTTTACACGAAGCAATGCATCGTTTGGCATTTACCAGCATGATGTGTGGCTTATGAGCAGCCGCTCGACCATGAAATCCAAGTTTTCTCACCTACCACCTAACTTTCATAGTACTTGCAGTGTACCCTGATGCAGTTTGGAATTCCTGTGTAATCGTCTGGATAGATTACAGATTATGACCTCTCTTCAACTGTCGGCGGTCTCTGTCAGTCAACAGATGAGGTCGGCCTGTACGTTTTTGTGCTGTAAGCGTCCCCTCACGTTTCCATTTCACTATCACATCAGAAACAGTGGACTTATGGATGTTTAGGAGTATGGAAATCTGGCATACAGATGTATGGCACAAGTGACATCCAATCACCTGACCACATTCGAAGTTCGTGAGTTCCACGGAGTGCCCCAATTGGCTCTCTCGCAATGTCTAATGACTACTGAGGTCGTTGATATGGAGTGCCTGGCAGTAGATGGCAGCATAATGCACCTAACATGAAATCATATGTTTTTTGTGGTGTTCGGGTACTTTTGATCACGTAGTGTGCATTCTCAGTGTCATTGTTTCATAAACAAAAGAAGTTGAGATACTTTTACTGAACAGAAGTCACTAGGAGAAAATGGGTTTAAAGTTAGTTCAAACATGTTTGAGATGTACAGAAAAACTGTTGATGAGGCACTACATTCAGGTCAATCAAGAATGAGCATACTGACTTACATCAATCAAGTGAACTAAATCCTAGTACAAAATTAGTAATCATGTCTTACTCAAGACACTGAATTGGTGATAAGTTATGATAATGTTAACACTGCATTCCTAGTTTTGGATAAGCGGAATATCTGCTTATTCAGTATATTCCCAGTTTTTGCAACACAAATTGACTGAACAGCAGATGGCAATTCTGATAGAAACAGCTGAAACATTACATTGACATGTGTAGCCAAGATCCATATTTTGTGTAAAGTACCATAATAGGATTTTATACCTGCTAGTAGTAAGTCAATCCAAAATAGGGAAGAAAACCACCGAAATGTATTGTTCTGTGCATTATATTGTGAGAGGCAAAGACATTTGACAGCAGCTCTTTTGTAATTCCAAGAGAATACTCACTGACACTTTGCAGCTCCTTATAAATGTTCCCATAAATGTATTGCTGTTAACTGAGATTACTTCGAAGGTGAAGAATGTCATCTTGTATTTATTTTCTGTTTACTTTGTTTCATGATACTATTCTGCATACTTTTGGATGTAGCATCTAAACTGCTTCTTTTTTTTTTTTTTTTTTTTTTTTTTTTTTTTTTTTTTTTTTTTTTTTTTTTTTTTTTTCCCCGCACTGTGTGAATTACACAACATCTGAACTTGATTTTCTTCATGGAGGCAGTCAAATGAAAACTGAACACCTGCCACAGTGGGACCATGAAATAGGCCCATTCAAAAGTCATCTCCACACATGTTAAGACATTTATCCCACTGGGAAACAAGACAGTCAATTCCTGTTTTGTAAAACGTAGTCAGTCACTGACGGATCCACACCACTCTTGCAACTTCCTTGTCTGACTGAAACCAACATCCACGGATATTGTTCTTCAGGTTGCCAAAGATGTGAAAATCACATGGTGAAAAATCCGGGCTCTACAGAGGATGTTGGAATACTTCCCAAACAAGTCATCGATGGTAGCATTTGCCCAGTTGGCAGTTTGGGGGCAGTATTTATTGTGCATCAGGATGATCCCATCCACAGCATTTCTACAGCCCAGCAGTACAAAATATCTCTCATCTCGCATGCCAAAGAAATCCAAAGCTGTTCCAACAAGTTCAGATAAGTATATGATGGTCTTCTTGACTGCAGGGACCCACTGCCCATCAAGTTCCTCGAGCATGAAACCACAATCAAAGCAGAGACACATTGCAGGAACTGTGATGCACCATATAAAGTCAAAACACTCAGGAATACCATTGGATGGAACGATCCTGTTGCATGATAATGCCCACCCCGCACTCCCAATTGGATGAAGCAATTTGGTTGGGAAACACTACAGCATCCTCCATAGAGCCCAGATCTTTCACCATGTGGTTTTCACATCTTTGGTGACCTGAAGAAAGACATGCGTGGTCATCAATTTCAGTCAGAGGAGAACGTTGAAGTGTAGGTATAATTGTGGATCCATCAGTGCCCAACCACATTCTATAAAACAAGAGTTGATCGTATAATTTCTCACTGGGATAAATGTCTTAACACATGTGATGATTACTTTGGAATGGAACCATTCCTTGGTCACATTGTGACAAGTGTTTGATTTTCATTTTACTGCCTCTCATAGCATTAAAGAGTAAACGTACCAGAAATTTAATGTGTAGAGCACCATCCTGTTGATAGATGAAGTCAGCGCTGTCAGTCTCCAGTTGTGGCATGAGCCAATTTTCCAGCATGTCCAGATACACGTGTCCTGTAACGTTTTTTTCGCAGAAGAAAAAGGGGCCGTAAACTTTAAACCGTGAGATTGCACAAAACACGTTAACTTTTGGTGAATTGCGAATTTGCTGCACGAATGCGTGAGGATTCTCTACCGCCCAGATTCACACACTGTCTGTTCACTTCACCATTAAGAAAAAATGTTGCTTCATCACTGAAAACAAGTTTCGCACTGGACGCATCCTCTTCCATGAGCTGTTGCAACCGCGCCAAAAATTCAAAGCGTTTGACTTTGTCATCGAGTGCCAGGGCTTGTAGCAATTGTAAACAGTAAGGCTTCTGCTTTAGCCTTTTCCGTAAGATTTTCCAAACCGTCGGCTGTGGTACGTTTAGCTCCCTGATTGCTTTATTCGTCGACTTCCGCGGGATACGCATGAAACTTGCCCGCACATGTTCAACTGTTTCTTCGCTCACTGCAGGCCGACCCATTGATTTCCCCTTACAGAGGCATCCAGAAGCCTTACAACTGCGCATACCATCGCCGAATGGAGTTAGCAGTTGGTGGATCTTTGTTGAACTTCGTCCTGAAGTGTCATTGCACTGTTACGACTGACTGATGTGAGTGCATTTCAAGCACGACATACGCTTTCTTGGCTCCTGTCGCCATTTTGTCTCACCGTGCTCTCGAGTGCTCTGGCAGCAGAAACCTGAAGTGCGGCTTCAACCGAACAAAACTTTAGGAGTTTTTCTACGTATCTGTAGTGTGTCGTGACCATATGTCAATGAATGGAGCTACAGTGAATTTATGAAATCGATTCAATCATTTGTAATAGCCCTGTATATCGCTCATTGAACATTTGAGAAATTTGTTCACTCAGTTTGGGTGTTAGATTATAAGTTCACCCAGTCACAGTTGTAAATTCCATGGGGGACAGCTTCCGTAGTACATTTTTAAGTGGCATCCAAACTTGATCCTTCTCTACTTTTTTTAAAAGATGTCCTTGGTCCTGGAGGGTGTTAAAATACAACATGTACATCTTGGTTTTAACAGTCAATATTATCAACTTTGGCAACCCACCACTGTTCGTCGTAAACACAAGTCACTATGTCTTTATTCTGAAGAAACAGATGTACAAGTTTTCCACATTGATGAAATTCACTATCAGGTGAACTTGATGTAATCTCACACTTCTGTAAGTTGTGTGAATGGGGTACAAAACAATGAAAAGATCGAGTGCCTTTAATCTTCTGACAAGTGTTGTACCTTTCCTTCAAGACGCTGTCATAGACTTCTTGTATTTCCTCATATTGTACAAAAACATAGGTAATTCCTTTGATATGTTTTTTACAGAATTCAAACATTTCTTGAGGTGTTATGATATGATTGTCATTGGTCCACTGCAGACGTGCTTTTGTGACAGCTCACTTTGTTGTACCACCGACAACATCACAAGCATTCTTCCCACGGCATGAAGTGAAAAAGTGCCATTTCTCATAAAACCCAAAATCTTCTTTATGAAAGGAGTTGTTAATAATTTTCTTTTTTTGTTTTTATATTGACTTGCTGTCCCATCTGAACATTAAATCAATTTTTTTTATGGAAGGGTGGTGCTGTTTAATGCAGTTTGTTAATTTTAGGTGAAAAATGTGAACTGCTGTAGTGTTGTGTTCAAGGTAGTCACTTATGACACAAAAGCTGTGGCTCATTAGTTTATCTTCATCTTCATAATAGAATACAAATGGATGAACTGTGGCCTGCTTGTTTACCCAGTGTCTGCCCCAATAGCTGAGTGATCAGCTCGGCTGGCTGTCATGCCAAGGGCCCCGGGTTTAATTCCTGACTGGGTCAGAGATTTTCTCTGCTCAGGGACTGGGTTTTGTGTTGTCCTCATTATCATTTCATCATCATCAGTGGAAGGCAATGGGAAACCACCACTGGAATCACTTGCCTAGTCACTCAAGCGGTGGACCTCTCTGACGAGGCTTCCCCCATGACAAGACCTGCCGTAAGGCAGAACACAAAGTTTTTGTTTACCCAGTGGTGCCCTTGTACTTCATCTTGAACAACAAAGGAATAATTTTCCGAAAAGTCAGCAAGAACTAAGCATTCATCAGCTGCCAATGTTTGCTTTTTGTCTTTCAAAAATTTACTTTGAGCTTTTGCAATAAAATGATGCATTTTCAAATTTCAAGGTTAGCCACCAACATTTCAAAAAACTCTTCTCGTGATTTTATGACTGTCACCATTTCAGTTCTGTCTTGCATCACCCATTATTTGTATTTTATATTGTCAGGCATCAAATCATCTTCTTTGGATTCTTCAAACACGTCAAGTAAGGCTTGTTTGCCTGGACAATCTTCATATTTTCCCTTGATCATACAATTGTAACTGTCAATATTGCATACCATAACATCCAAAAGGTCTTTATAGTCACCTCCAAGATTGGCCCCATCTATCATCAACTTTACATTTTGATGATACAAACGAACACAAACATTATGGGTGCCAGATGCCCCTGTGACAATACACCATCTTGGTCTCAGCTCGCAAAACTTTGATCTTCCAATTTTAATGCAGGATTTTCTTTTTTTAAATTCAGTGAATAGTTCATTTAAATTACACAATATTAACCTTTTTTGTCTTTGAATCTTAGAACCAGTTTCTTTCACAGAAACACAGTCTTTTTTGCCAGACATCAAACGGCTGTTATAGTCATCATCATAATACTTAATAAATTTATTGATTGTGTTTTCATCTACCAAATTAGATGCACTTTTCTTTTGTAATGCTGGTAAAATTCCCTGTTCTTTTACTAATTGCCTTGTTAACTTAACAAGACATTGTGACACATTAAATTCATCACTAACTTTTGCTCAACTCCAAGAATTCAGCAGTAAACAGATAATCTTAATTTTATCCTCTTTGTTTGAAGTACTGTGTTTAGTTTTTAGTTTTCCTATCAAATCACCATATTAGGTTGGTGAAGTTTTAGAACTTCCATCTGTTTTAGTACAAATTGTATTTTGAAATGAAACTTTCGAATTCTTTTTGGCTGTAGCTGCCACTTTCTCAATTTTTGTATTCAAGGCACTTAGTCTTCTATCTTGACTTAGTTTTCTAATTTTACTAGCAGGCGATATACCCAGAATTTCACAAGCTGTAACTACTTTTTTAATGGTTGCTGATAAGTCACAAAATCCTTTATCTGAGGTTTCACTATCCTTTCTCTTGTGGATTGCGAATATCTTAGAATAACATGTTGGACACAATGATTTTTCTGGTATGAGATTGACAAAAGGGCTTTTTTTTTTTTTTTAGAATAATGATCAAATGTTATTTCTCGCAGATCTTTTGTTATATGTTTCTTATAAGGGTTCATGCAAGACTGACCAAAAAGGTGACAAAAAATTTTTAAGTATTTTATTTCATGGTACTTGCATGTTGATTTGAACTCTGGGCCTACTCATAAGTAAAACAACACTTTTTCTTCTTCACTGTAATCTTCGATTAAAGTAATGTCTGTAGGATACTCTCCATACACACTTTTATGACATGCTTCATTAATAACAACATCAACAGAACACTGAGACACCATTTTTCAACTGCACACTTCAAGAAATTCTATCTAAATAAGTGAGTAGACAATTGTTGGTCTAAGGGAGAAGACAACAATCAGACTTTTATAGGCTTGCAGATGCAATTGTTAGCCTGCTGAAACAATTACCACAGCATTGTTTCGACAAATATTCATTAACTAGTGTAATGTTGTGTGTTACATTATGCAATTGGTATACTTTATTTGATTAGCCTATCAGATATCACAGATGTTAATAAACGTATTTTTGACTCGTGTTTGTAATTTTTTTCCATAATTTTCAATTGAATCTCAAAGTTGAAATTTATACTGAAGTTTGATATCATAAAGGTCTATTAACTGTGAATTTTTCAGATTTTTATCTGGTACCCCAACAAAGATATGCAGGCCACAAAATGGAAATATTTAAAAAAATCCATTTTTTAAAATCGTGTATTTTTTTAAGTGTAAGCTGCTCACAATTGATACTCTGTAAAAAGTAACTATACTATACAGTGTAATAGCAGGAAAAATATTAAATCTGAGAAATTAATCTTTCTTTGGAAAACTACTGTTCAAAAATTGAGTTTTTTTTAATTTGTGGCTGATAACTTGGCACTATTAAAAATATATTAAAGAATACATTCAGCTAAGTGTTAATGATGTTAATTTGTAGCCCAGAGTGTGTTGAACTAAATGCATTTTATCTGAAAGGCTTAGGACACTCCACTACTGAATAATTGTAAAAAAATGTAGATGCTTGCAAATACGAAAAAACACACGCGCCTGGAACAAATATGGCCACCATTTCAAAATAATAAACAATAATTTTTTTTACATAGTTTTGTGGCTACTAAACATTGGGGAATTCACCCAGCAAATATAACATTTTTCTGAGATGGTCAAGATACCAGTGCTGGACCACTTGGTATGGATTGACCCCTTTCTGTAAGATGTGTGGTTATTTACTGAACACAATATTTTTATTGCTTGCCTTTACCAAATAAAACTTTAGTTCCTTTTACCCAAAAGAAAATGATGTAGGAGGAGATAGGGTAGTGATATGTCCTACACTGAGGTTGTAATCAGATAACATTTATTTTTTATTCCACACAAAAATTCAAAAATACAAGCTTGTCAGCTTTGACTTAGTGTGCTGATTGTACTTAACCACGAATTAATGACTGACAAACAATAAAGATTATATAGTGTCTGCTCACAAAAGCTCTTCAAAGATTATGAATTCCACAGAATGAATCACAATGACAGGATTTCTGAAATAGTTTCTGATAGGGACACTAGATCTTAAATTCAATTAGCCCTGGTGTCTGTTTAGGAAGTGCAACAAAGTCAAAGTCCATTCAGTAGTATAACAATGGCAACCACTGAGCACCGTTGACAATCCAATTTCCACACAAGAATACCAGTTGTGGAGCATCAATTCCACAGCAGGCCAAGATGGAGGAGGCAAAGTTTTCTGTGCAGTGGCTAGCAGCATGTAGTGGGTGCAGTGGAGTATGCTCCAGATCAAGCTGCTGCTGGAAATCAGCAGTGTAGATCCTGGTGGTCACTCTGCTTCAAAACTTTGTGCAGAGGCTCTGTGAATTGGACTGGTTGAGAGCAGCCAGGCATCAACCTAAAGTTGTGACTGACAGATGATATCTGTTTGATGCTTGGATTATATATGGTTCAAAGAGGCAAAGAAGTGCTTCCAATTGTGGCACTGTTGTCAGGATGCATGTGTCGCTGGTCTTGAAGCTGGCATCTTTCTTGGTGAAGCTAACACGTCATTTTCCCATGATGCCAGCTGGAGTTCCACTGCAGAACAGACTGGCATGTTTTGGACACAATCCATTTCACTATGGTTGATACACCATGCCTGCCATACTGTTGACAGCTGGGTCTGCCAAGGGAAGGTATCCTGTGGAGCCAGAACACGGGCAACTTGGAGACATTACCTGTAATGTAGGTAGTTGTAGTCATAGATGAAGGCTTTGGATACATCAGACAGGATGCAAAGTAAACTAGAATTGTAATCTGCTAACCAATACTTGAGGCATACAGAGTGAACCTGAACTCCAGGTTGTTCAGGGATAAGTGACCATTGTCTCTGGTGGCTCATTACAGATCAATAAAATTTTGTTTTATTTCTTACCCCCATTTATATTTGTATTTCTTATCTAATGAAAATACGTCCACAGCAATGCCCATATGGATGGTATGTGCTGCATGTCTTGTTTGGAAACAAATTTATTCAATTCAGTGACTGTACTTGCTGTTGACAACAGTGATGTCCACTCACTCTTTGCCCTTGGCACTGTTCAGTCATGTCACGGGTTTGTTTTCTGGCAATGTTAGTTGTACATTAACAGTGATATTCAGCAGCAAGGCTAGGTTTATTGATGAAGAGTTGGTCAATGTGGACCTCATGCTAGGGTTCATTGAATGCAATGGAAAGACACAACAATGCTATGTTAAGCTATTTCCACAGCAAAGGCAACCACATCACAGTACTTTTACATCTATGGGTTGTTCCATTACTCTGAACTTTGTGTTATACATTTTAGTGACTGTATGTTATGGAGATTCATTGCAAAGTTATTATTTTTTTCAGGGACAAAGGTAATTGGGGTAACAAAATAAATAAATCATAAGTACATTATTACTATCTATTGAGGCCAGCAAAGACCATGTGTCCTTTATACCAAAATACTCAGAAAATATCCTTGAACAACCTGCAAAATTTTTGGTGGAGTTCGGGTTCACTCTGTGTATTTTGTGGCCATAAGTCTATGGATATGCACTCTTATCCTTTCAGAGATCACAGCCATATGTGTAGAGCAGCAATAATCCAAACTTTGGTCATCTAAATGACTGCGTAACTGAACTACTACTTGTTCATGCCTGTTACTCTCCCCATTCTAAGCTTTTGCCCTCCTCCCCCTGCCCTTGCACTAATGCTGAGTTGCCAGCAATAATAACCATTTGCTCTCTGTTATGATCACTTGTACCTTTACCATGTAAAGTAAACTTGAATATACAATGTCTAATATAAATGTGTTGTACTTTCTATGAGACAGAAATATGAGGTTAATAAAAGGACAGGATAGATTGTTACTCACTGTAAAGATGACATGTTGAGTTGCACATAGGCACAATGAAAAGACCATTATAATTTAGCTTTCAGCCAAAACCTTCTTCAAAAAAGAAAACACACACACATTCACAAATTCCTTCACAAAAGCAAGCATACCTCATACGCATATGACCACCATGTCTGGTACCTTGGACTAGAATGCAACTGTCGCATTGAATGAAAGCAGGATTCTGGAGATGGCAGGGAAGGGGGAGAGATAGCAGGGTATGGGTGGAGAGACAGAAGAGCATTCCAACCTGGAGTTTCCATTATTAGATTGATAAAATGCTAAGAGGAAGGTGAATTCGGAACCAAGTTATCTACTAAATAGGGCTACAAAGTTAGTAAGCTCACAAAAACACATAAAAACAGAAGAAAAACATCATAAATTTTATATCTAAGCTTGATTCTACGGATAGATCTACAGTTTGTAAAACTATGAAGCTCAGCATGAACATGATTTTAGATTGTGCTGTTTACAAGTGTTTACACAAGAAAGATCACAAGGAGAATCCACCTTTGGTCCCATTCTATGTGAAAAATCAGTTCAGTTTAATGAAAACCTTGGAGAGCTGTTGAATTTTAAAGCAAGCACGTGCCAATTAAAACACTGTTGTAAGTCTAGGCATGGCATTTGTGAGCTTCAAACACAAGAAGAAAAACTGTCCGCTGATTCTTTCATAATCAAATTAAGGAAGTATTGAAGAAAGAAAATTATGCTCTCAAAAATGTTTGGAATGCTTACAAAGCTGGGGTCAATCAGAAAGCTTTTCCAACTCATTAATGTGTTTGTGATGCCTATCATTTACACCTCACAAAAGAGCGCCTGGATAAATACCTGTAGTATCATTTTCACAGAATGGTTTATGGAAGTTTTTGAACACTCTGTAAAATCTCATCAGTTAAAGAATGGTAAAAGGGAGAAATAATTACTGCTCCCTGATAATACACCAACTCATCCATTGTTTGATATTTTAAATAAAAAGGATGAGTTCATAAAATAAGGTCTCTTCCACCTAACGTAACTTCCTTATCGCAGTCTATGAATCAAGGCATTATTGAGTCTTTCAAATGGTATTACAGAAGAGAATTGTTAAGTAAGTTATTGAGAAAGGGAAGAAGAGGGAGAAGAAAGTCTGTTTATAAATCATGAAAATATTGATTTGAAAGATGCGTCCTAGATGATCGCAGCATCATGAGATAGTGTAAAGAAACAGTATTTGGAAGGCCAGGAATAAAACTTTGGGGGAAGTGCTCAAAGTCTAATTGAAAATGACAAACAGAAAGATATGTCCAAAATGCTCAATATGCTAAAAGAACACAGTTGCCATGAATGTGATGAAGATGACATTCAAGAATGGATGAGTATCCATGATGCAGATCCACAACACTAAATCCTACAGGATAGCAAAATTGTAAACCTCATCACTGATAAAGCTGACATTGCTACATGTCTCTCAGCTAGTGGTAGAAAAAATGAAGATCAAAATATACCACCTCTTTCTGAAGCATTTATATGTTTAGATACTGCCTTCAGGTGGTGTGAAGCTTAAGATGAAAGTGACCAGTTTCAGATATCTGTCCTGAAAAGTGTAACATAGCTGCTTGTAAGTGGGGAGACTTGCTTTCACAGACCACAGTTAAGGATTTTTAAAGCATTGATTCTATACGTATGTACTGTACATGCAAAATTCAAATGTATTGCATATTTTTTGTTTACTAGGCTGTACTACATACATTCCTACTGTACTTGCCCTTGTGACAATAAAAGAGATTCATGTTATTATAAATATATGTAATTTTTATTGGTAAATAAAAGTATACTGTTCAATTATCTGAACAAACCAGTTTTCTGGACTTTTATGTCCCCTGAAACTAACAGGATGTGAGATCTCATTTTGCTACAGTTACATTATGAGAAAACCTTTCTATTTAGTTCTGTCATATTCAGCATTGAATTTGTTTCAATTTGTCCTGAAGCATAATAAACAGGTGTTAGTAAGTTTTTGGGCAAATTGATATGGCACATAATTGATGCTCTAATTTATACCTAAGTCTTCAGTGGAGTCCAGTTAGGGTCTGTGCAGGAAATTTCAGCAAATACATTCAAATTTCTTTTGAAACTACGGCAAAGTAGTTCTTGCTTTCAGGACAGAAGGATAATCATATTGATCTAGAAAACGTCACTATGGGAAGTATACTATTCTCTAAAATGTTTTTGTAAACATTTGCATTGATTTAATAGTCTGAGTCAAAAGCAGGGTAAACAGCTTCAGATCATCACACCTTCTTCCACTGAATTTCACTCTTAGCACACTTCCAATTAAGTGCCCTTTTCCATGCATCCACCAAGTCCACATATGCCTGGTAGAGTGTCACACCATAAACTGTTTGTTACTAATCATCCACAGAGCCTCTTCTGTTGGTGCACAAAGCAATGATGGTTTTGTGTATCATTTGTTTTTATGAACACCAATGTGTGGCAACAGTACAACCCTAAAAAGTGATAGTTCCTTGACAGTGTTTGTCATTGACTTCTGTACCCCAACTGGAATATAAGACAAAGCTCATGCCAGAATACTTTACTGTTTGGTGATCCCCATCTGGTCTTTGATTACCCTAGCAGGACAGTAATTTGGATTAGTACTTCCCAAGTGTCTTACCTCTGAAATAGCATTGCTGCCAGTAGTCATAGACAAATTTAACAACTAGGCACATGTAGTGCCCAAGAGAACATCCTTTTCACTTAACACTTCATTTGAGCTCCTTGAACTCTGAGACCGAACTGACATACTCTATTATTATTTACTGGAGTATACACTGTAATTCACATGACAAGTTAAATTATGCCACACCAGGACTCATGTCTGCAACATTACCTTTTGTGGACAGTGAATTACCAACTGCACAACTTATTCTGGCCTCCCATAGATGAACTAAAAGATTGAAACTGTCACTTGTTTCCTTCCATAACCTCAATGCTCCCAAAGAACCTCTTCTTCAATTTGTTTATGGTCATAGTGTCTGCAGGTAAAATAGTTAAGCATATCACATACTCTAGACAATTTTCACTACTGCTGAAAGTATTTGCAAAGTCCAGAGATACATATGTATCAAAATACCATCTCATTTTCTTGGTCTGAGAAATCTCTTCCCAACCACTACATGGGGGAGAAATGCCCTCTTCATTGTCATCATTGTTCTGCAAACATTTCATGATAAATATTGACAAGCAACTCAGAATCAAAGCATAAATAAATCCAGAATGCTATAAAAATCCTCACAAATAAACTGCACAAGCAATAGCAAGCAAATGCAAACACTGCCTCTTTTTTTTATGTGTGACCTAAGGCCAATTGACACTGGCCATCACGTCACATCATGATCCATCCCATCAAAACATTCTGAAATGCATTTCAAATGGTGGCATCCACACTGACCGTCCTCTCCCATCAGGTCATGTCACATCATGGCACCATCAAGGTTTCTGGGGAAGAAAGTTTTGCTGGCTGACGTCATCCATCTGCAGTTGATCACATGACCCCCAGGCTCATTTCCTCTTTATACATGGCCATGCTCAGATCTTCATATTTTGTTTCATGGTAGTTTTTGTGGTTAATATCAATTGTTTTTTGTTCATTGTTCGTTATAAATTGTTTTGTTTCATAACTTCTCTTGCTAAAATTTATAATAAATGACAAAAGATTAATCAATGCAGTGAGGCAACAGTCTGAATTGTATGACATGAATGTAATAAATTAATTACTTTCAGTCTACTACATTTATAAAGCGAATTGTTTTACATACTGGTAAGGTATTTAATATCTTACAGTGAAATGGATTACACTATGGCTTCAACTTGAAGTGAAAAAAGTACTGTGGGTAGAATCAGATTGATTAGTAGATGGAATTTGTCTGCATGTCGTCAGACATTTGTATTGTTTAATAAAGAAATGGACTGAAACATTCAGAGACTGCAAGTTGTTTGTTTAAATATATGTTTGTGGCAGGCTTATTTACTGTCAAGTAGCTGTCTGAATTGCGTGTGTGAAACAGTTTAGCAAGTGTAAGCAGTTAATATTTATGTGGTTTCATTAGCTAGCCCCAGTACAAATCAGGCACTTGAACTATTAAAAGCCAAATACAAGACATAAAGCAAACCCATTTAAATCTTGAAGGGATAGGTATCGAGGGAGATAATACTATTGTACGTAAGTTTTCACCATACCAGCAACTAAACTTAACCTTAAACAGACCGATTTTTCATGAGATGTGATGGTAGCTCATAACACTGTGTTCCTTTTAGTAATTCTGAGTGCAATTTAATGTAACAAATGAAAAAATTGATGCTTTAACTTCCTAAAATGCAAAATGAAGATTCCTCTCCCTCAAACTCCTTGTATAGTGTGTGAAATTCCCTTTCTGTACCAGTTAATGACATTATTTGGACCCATGCTCTTTTATGTGTTGTTTTGCACTTCTGTTGTCTTTCTCTAATATACAAACTATCCCTGCAATCTGTAAACCATTTGATTCCAATAAATGTCATTTTCGTACAAATGTCAAGCTACTGCATTGTGTATGTGCACTTTGTGCATAAAAACAGTTGAAAACCACCTTGCAAAGATTACAATTCTTGCAAAAAGAACAACTGAGGACAGCCATACAAGTTGAGATCATGTGACTTGAATTGACTTGATGTGCCACGGGCAGTGTGAAGATATCTTGATGTGATGGAGCCATGATATGACAGTGTCATGACAGCGAGTGTTAATTGGTCTTTATTGAACTCAGAAAGTGACTGACTTCTTCCACATGCTGTTGTGGCGTTTCTTAACCATCACTGTGTGTGTTTGAATTTATTCAGAGAACTAGGGATTGAATTTATTAATATCAGGTTATGTCATGATAATCACTTTTTCAAAAACAAACCCATCCATTAAAGCCAATTCAGACTGTACATCACGGCACCATCACATCGTGGCACTGTTATGTCAAGGAGTATTCACACTGTCCATCACAGCACAGCACATAAAGTTAATTCAAGTCATGTGATCTCAAGTCACAGGGCTGTCCTCAACTGTTTTTTCGTGCTACTTGCTATCTTTTGAAGATGATTTTCAACTGTTTTTATGCACTAAGAGCACATACAAAATTCAGTAGTGTATATATGTGGATGCTGTAGTCAACATTTGTATAAAAATGACATTTATTGGAATCAAGTGGTTTGCAGTTTGCAGGGATAGCTTGTACATTAGAGGAGGGAGACATAAATGCAGAATAATGCAAAAAAGAGCGTGGACCCCAAAAAACATCATTACATGGTACAGAGGGGAAATTTCACATGCTATGCAAGGAACTTGAGAAAGAGGAATCTGCATTTTATAGTTTAGAAAGTTGAAGCACCAGTTTTTTCATTTCTTATGTAAAATTTCTCCCAGAATTACTATAAGGAACACAGTATTATGAGCTTTCACAGTATTATGAGCTTTCATCACATCCCACGAAAAATTGGCCTCATTTAGGTTAAGTTTGGCTACCAGTTCAATGCAAATTTTTGTGCAATAGTCATATACCCCTCAATAGCTTTCCCATAAAGATGTACAAGTTTTCTTTCCAACTTGTATTTGGCTGTTAATAGTTCAAGTGCTGTATTTGTACTGGGCTTAGGTAGTGAAACCACACAAATATTGACCACTTATGCATGCAGAAGTGTTTGTGTTTTGACACTGTTGCAATGCCTGAAGTTTTCAGTCCATTTGTTTATGAAACATTACAAATACCTGACAACGTATAAATAAATTCCACTTGCTAATCAGATTCTATCCAAAGTACTTTTTTCAGTTCATGTTGCAGCAAGATTGGTATCCATTAAATTGTAAAGAATTAAATAAGGTACTGATATGAATAAAAATCCACTTTATAAGTACAGTAGAGTGCATGTAATTTAGTACATTCATGTCGCAAAATCCATACTGTTGCCTCACTGCTTCGATTAATCTTTTGTCATTTAGTATAAATTTCAATGAAAGAAGTAACAAAACAAAACAATTTATTATGAATTAGAAA
This sequence comes from Schistocerca serialis cubense, assembly GCF_023864345.2. Taxonomy (NCBI): domain Eukaryota; kingdom Metazoa; phylum Arthropoda; class Insecta; order Orthoptera; family Acrididae; genus Schistocerca; species Schistocerca serialis. The sequence goes on along the minus strand of NC_064641.1, from coordinate 353,672,948 downwards.
CAACATACAACTAGTGTCAACCATGAAAGCCACATCAACACGAAATGGTGGAGCTCAGAGCATGGCCGGGTAATGTGATGAAATGAGCGTGGGATCACTTGATGAACGATTGACATATGGCGTCAGCCGCCAAAACTTCCTTCCTGAAAAACCTTGATGGTGCTGTGATGTCATGTGATGGGACGGGATGACCAGTGTGGATTCTGCCATTTGTAAAGCATTGCAGAATGTTTTGATGTGATGTGAAATGACATGATGTGATGTGATGGACAGTGTGAATTGGCCTTTACATTAATATTTTTTTAGTTCCATAGGATCCTACACTGAGTGCACACCTGTCCTTAACCGACATAAGTGACCATAAAGGACTGCCCAGAAACTTGTAAGTCTTATGGCCATTTTACATGATACTTTGTAGCTGTTGCCTCGAGTTGTTCCCATTGTTAATCTTGCTTACTGTCTGGACTCCAGCCCAACAGTGAAATGGACAAGCAGTAACAATCATTTCTTGAAGTAAGGCAGTTTTGGTTACAAAATCCTTTTTATGCACAGGGAATGACATGTTGAGACCTGTTAAGGCATCATCAGATTGATGTAAAAATTACTGTGGAAAACCAACATTCATCTGTTAATGCCCACATATGGCATTAAGATGAGATTTATCATCCCATGACAACAGGATGATGGTTCCTTATAAAATTTTATCTTAATACCATATGTGAGCCCTTAATGCAGAAATGCTTGTTTTCCACATTACTTTTTATGCCAATCTGATGATGCCCCAAAAGGGTGAAATGAGTCGTTTCCTGTAAATAAAAAGATTTTGCAAACAAGACTGTCTTATTTCAAGAAATTCATAGGTTGTTACTGTACCAGGTGCCCAGCATAGAATGGAACCATTTTTAGTATCAATAATTGTTGCTAGTAGAAATCCTTGAATAACAGAAGAGATTATGAAATTTAAATGAAGCAAGCAAAAAGGAATACAAACGTCTCAAAAATGAGACCAACAGGAAGTGCAAAATGGCTAATCAGGGATGGCTAGAGGACAAATGTAAGAGTATAGAGGCATATATCACTAGGGTTTCGGTAGATACTGCCTACAGGAAAGTTAGAGAGACCTTTGGAGACAAGAGAAATGAATATCAAGAGCTCAGATGGAAAACCAGTTCAGAGCAAAGAAGGGAAACCAGAGGTGGAAGGAGTACATAGAGGGTCTATACAAGGGTGATGTACTTGAGGGCAATGTTAATGGAAATGGAAGAGGATGTAGATGAAGATGAAATGGGAGATATGATACTACCTGAAGAATTTGATAGAGCACTGAAAGACTGAAGTTGAAACAAGGCTCCTGGAGTAGTCAGCATTCCATTAGAACTACTGATAGCCTTGGGAGAGCCAGCCATGACAAAACTCTTCCATCTGGTGAGCAAGATATAGGAGACAGGTGAAATAACTTCAGACTTCAAGATGAATGTAATAACATCAATCCCAAAGAAAGCATGTGTTGACAGGTGTGAAAATTACCAAACTATCAGTTTAATAAGTCACAAAACTGTTAGAAGCATACCTTAGGGAAGATCAGTTTGGATTCCGTTGAAATGTTGGAACATGGGAGGCCGTACTGACCCTATGACTTATCTTATAAGATGGACTAAGGAAAGGAAAATCTGCATTTCTAGCATTTGTAGACTTAGAGAAAGCTTTTGACAATGTTAACTGGAATAGTCTCTTCCAAATTCTGAAGGTGGCAGGGATCAAATACAGGGAGTGAAAGGCTATTTACAATTTGTACAGATACCAGACGGCAATTATAAGAGTCGAGGGACATGAAAGGGAAGCAGTGGTTGGGAAGGGACTGAGACGGGGTTGTAGCCTATCCCCAATGCTATTCAATCTGTATATTGAGCAAGCAATAAAGAAAAAAACAAAAAAGGAAAATCCATGGAGAAGAAATGCAAACTTTGAGGTTTGCGTATGACGTTGTAATTCTGTCAGAGACATCAAAGGACTTGGAAGAGCAGTTGAATGGAATGAAAGGTGTCTTGAAAGGAAGATACAAGATGAACATCAATAGAAATAAAATGAGGATAATGGAGTGTACTCAAATTAAATCAGGTGATGCTGAGGGATTTAGATTAGGAAATGAGACACTTAAAGTAGTAGACGAGCTTTGCTATTTGGGGAGCAAAAAACTGATGATGGTCGAAGTAGAGAGGATATAAAATGTAGACTGGCAGTGGCAAGGAAAGCATTTCTGAAGAAGAGAAATTTGTTAACATCAAGTATAGACTTAAGTGTCATGAAGTCTTTTGGGAAAGTATATGTATGGAGTGTAGCCATGTATAGAAGTGAAACATGGACAATAAATAGTTTAGACAAGAAGACAATACAATAGGAGCTTTTGAAATGTGGTGCTACAGAAGAATTCTGAAGACTAGATGGGTAGATCACTTAACTAATGAGGAGGTACTGAATACAATTGTGGAGAAAAGGAATTTGTGGCACAACTTGACTAGAAGGGGCAACAAAGGATCACCAATGTAGTATGGGAGGGAAGTGTAGAGGGTAAAAATGGTAGAGGAAGACCAAGGGATGAATATACTATGCAGATTCAGAAGGATGTAGGTTGCAGTAGTTACTTGGAGATGAGGAAGCTTGCACAGGATAGAGTAGCATGGAGAGCTGCAGTCTCTGGACTGAAGACCACAACAACAACAATTGTTACTTTTGGAAGTTGCTCTCAAGGCATTACACTAATTGGATTAATACAATTTCCAGCAATATCTCCAGCCCATAACTGGACTGAAGCACTCGAGATTCCTGCTCAGCAACTGAAGAAGATTGGTAGAGAAGTTGTAGAAATATCATACAAAACAATAATGTTAACTCAGCTTCAAATATCTGGTGATCATCAATGTCACTGAAAAAGTTTGAAAAATCTTGATCTCAGAAAGAGAAAATAGAGTGTTTATTCATCAAAAGCAAGCAGTAACAGTATTGTGTTAAGTAAATAACTATAATTTTTGATGAGGTTTCTTGAAGTGTCTTGAAATTTTTGCACTTGCTTCAGGATGGGTTTACTCCTTAATAATATTTGTTGTTGGTAATAGAAATTAGTTTTTTGTCTTCTTGTGTACCTTCCAGAGTGAGTTGTAATAACCTAGTTCAAAAGTGTCCAACAGCTACTATCAAACATTTAGCAAGAACATCTTTACCAGTCAAAAGAAAATTAAGAAATATACTTGATTAGCTATTCACATAAATTATTCACACCTCCTGTTTACTCCTTTTTCTATTATTGAAGACATATATAACTGTTATTCTTATATAAATATTAGTGCTTGCTTTCAAACATTAGGTTAGCAGTAGCTAATAAGCAATAGGTATTTAATATAATTCAGGAAGCATCAGCTTTTTAAAAGTAACATCTTTCCTACTAATTTTGCTGTATTAAATTTGGTCTGTGTTAACACAGATATTGTGGATTAGTCCAGCAATAGTTTTCTGTTTATACAGTGTACTGATTCATTTTCTAACATCTGCTTATCTTTTCAATTACTATTTGTTGACTACTTATTTTATACCTAAGCAGGTTCTCCCTCTTCATAATACCTTCAAAACATGATCAATGAACTAATTAATTAATTATATGTGTTAGAGACAAACACTCTACCATGAATACAGTGGATTGTGAATTGTGTTTTATTCATCTCATGACGTACATTTGCAATCCATTTGGTTTGCGTGCAGGAGACAAGTCAAAAATTTATAATACAGTTACAATGATTTTTACATTAATAAATCATAGCACTACAATAAATAATAACACTATAAGGATATTTCTTGGAATGTGTAACACACTGTATCCAGCTCAAATTTTAAGTTTACCCTGCATGAATTCATCCACTGAGTAATAACACTTCAGTGTCAGTATCTCATATAGCTTTCTTTTAAGTGATACTGAATTCATCTGCATCAACTTGTTCCCTTTTAATTTATTACAAATTTTCATTCTCATTTGTTGAGGACCCTGGGCAAACAGTCTGAGGTGGTGGGTGTGGAGCATAAAATTTTCTTTGTTTCTAGTATCATGTGAATGGACAAAATGGTTTCTCTCAAATAATTCATGTCTGGTGTACAAGAATATAATAATCTCATATACGTATAAGGATGGAAGAGTTAATATTTTACGTTTTCCAAATAATGGTCGACATGGTTCTTTGTGATTTGCAATGTACATATTTTGAATGATATTTTTCTGTATTTTTAGTATCCGCACTATGTTTGTCAAATTAACCCAAAAACAATATCATACCTAACAATGGATTCAAAGTAGCTTGTATATGCTAATTTTTGTGTCTATGTCAGTTGCAGTTGATAATATTTGCATTGCAAATGCAAAGCTGCTCACTTTGTTTGCCAGGTATTCAATGTGTGCCTACCAGCTCAAATTTTTATCTACATTTAAACTGAAGAATTTGACTGAGTCAACTCCTTCTATATCTTGGTTGTTGTGTACAGTGTTAATCTGCTCACATTTTGATTGTTTGGTTTTGAACTGCATCATGTGAGCCTTAGACATGTTTAGAGTCAACCCATCTAGCTGAAACGAAGTTTCTGAGGTACTGAAGGTACTGATCACAGATTTCCACAGTTATTATCTTTATCTTCACTGAGTGTCAAGATGTGAGTAGTAGTCATACACAGATTTATTGCTCTCTAATCTTTGTTCAAAAAGACTGAGACATATTGTGGACATCAGCTGTTCTCCAACGAAGCTCAGTTATCACCTGTATTTCCTAAATGTTCCAATTACTGTGTCTAGTTGGTTGCCACCTCAACTCCATGTGGTTTCATAAGTCCTATGATGAAAGAGAATCTTCAGGTGTGGTATTAAGTGCCACATAAATGAAAATGCAAATTTAAAATTAACAATATTGAAAAAAAGTTAAACTGAAACTATAATACACTGGTCGCAATTACAGCTACAGCACTAAGAAATATAGCAAATAAAAAATTTACTTATTTTCAATATACAGTATAGTAGGAAGAATACATCATTAAATTTGTGGGTGAGCTGGGGTACATGGGATGGGAAATTTAGTACACAGAATTTCCAACCCCCCTTACTCTCACACTATAAACCAATCTTCAGAAATTAAAAATGATTTTTCAAACCTTTCTTCTATCATGATTATGTTGAAATTAATTATATTCAGCTTCTGTTGATCTGAAGATGAATGTGGAAGAGTTAGAATATTATTTGCAGTAAGAATAGTGAGAATAACTATTATAACTTTTCTTCTTTCTTGACATACATCATAGATTCCTTCTATTGCCAGCACAGCAGTCATAGTGGATGACATTCTCCTGCATGGATACTAAAGAGGAGTTTGGATGTGCTGATTTTATATGTTAAATCAATAATAAGATTTTGCAGGCTTTTGAATTCTCTTCGAAACAATTTCATTGCATATTTTGGAAATACTTTGAAACAAACACAATAGAGACACCTCATTGAGTGCTTTCAGCAGCCACCTTCAACTCAAAACACACTGCTGCACAGCTAACTCAACAAGGATAGCAAAGATAATACAAAAAGTGACCAAATATGTATATCTTGAAATACAAACTCTCTTCCCCCTTCCCCCTTTCCCATTGTTCCTTACTTGCTTCAAAATTCGAGGAGATGTGTTCCGTCTTTGCAACTAAATGAAGGCAGTTGTATTTTTTGCCCTATACATTTTGCTTCTTTTATTTATGAAGCATCTTTAGTGGTCTGTAATATAATAAATGTCTTGTGTAGTAGTTACATGAAGCTAGGAATGACTTTTGTAGCATAAGTTTCATGAGATCAAATTTCGATTCCCGGCTGGGCCAGAGATTTTCTCCGCACAGTGACTGGGTGTTGAGTTGTCCTAATCATCATCATTTCATCCCCATCGACACGCAAGTCGCCGAAGTGGCATCAAATCGAAAGACTTGCACCAGGCGAACGGCCTACCCGACGGGAGGCCCTCGTCACATGGCATTAATTAATTAATTAATGAGATCAAATTATAAATAACATCTCACAAAATTTGTGCTGCCAAAGTTGTTTCCAAACTAAAAAACAAGAGAATAATAAGAGAAAACATAACATATTTGTAACTACTACATAATGCATTTATTGTATACATACAAAAACAAGCTTGTATTACAAGCTACTGGATATGCTTCATAAATAAAACATGTGTGTCAATAAATAAATAAATACATAAATACGTAAATAAATGCATTTCATTCATTTGCAAAGACAGAACATACCTCCTTGAACAGAAACATTGATCCTGAAATTCTGATTACTACATTCAAAGCAATTTATAAATAATTAATAGTTTATGTTGCAATGTTTTTGTAAGCTATATTTTAAAAAAGTCACAGAAATGATATAATCATTATAATTATAAATGTGAATGACTAAATTTTGAAATAAGTACAATGAACAAAAAATAATTGCTTTTCAGCGATAACAAATTTTACACTAAATTCGTGTTTTTACTCCTGTGCACCAAAACCACACTGAATGTAAATTTACCACATGTGCACTATTGGACTGTGTTGTGAACTAATATTTTTTTATTTATTTATTATTTTACATGTCTAATTTCGTAGGACCAAATTGAGGAGCAAACCTCCAAGGTCATGGAACATATTGGTACATGAAATTACAACATAATAGTAATAACAGATAAAATAAAATGTTTATGAACCCAAAAAAAGAAAAAAGAAAAACAGCCAAAAGTTTTTGTATATGTAATCAACAATATAACACACAAATCAGCTTAATTTTTCAAGGAACACCTTGACAGAGAAGGAGTGACCCATGAGGAAACTTTTCAGTTTTGATTTAAAAGTGCTTGGATAATTGCTAAGATTTTTGAATTCTTGTGGGAGCTTATTGAAAATGGATGCAGCAGTATACTGCACACCTTTCTCCGCAAGAGTCAGGGAAGTGCAATCCAAATGCAGATTGGATTTCTGCCTAGTTTTAATTGAGTGAAAGCTGCTAATTCTTGGGAGTATGCTGATATTGTTAACAAGAAAGGAGAGCAAAGAATATATATATTGAGAGCCCAGTGTCAGAATATTCAAACTAATGAGCAAGGGTCGACAAGAGGTTCATGAACTTACACCACTTATTGCCCAAACTGCCTGTTTCTGAGCCAAAAATATCCCTTTAGAATGGGAACAGTTACCCCAAAATATAATACCATGTGTTATAAGCGAATGAAAATAAGGAAAGTAGACCACTTTTCGGGTTGAACTATCACTTACTTCAGATACCATTTGTATAGTAAAAATGGCAACATTAAGTCTTCGATCAAGATCCTGAACATAGGCTTTACATGACAGTTTGCTGTCTATCTGAATACCTAGAAATTTGAACTGTTAAGTTTCACTAATTATATGCACATACTGTGGAATTAAAACATTGGGTTTTGTTTAATTGTGTGTTAAAAACTGTAAAAACTGAGTCTTACTATGATTTATGAACTTATGTCATGAACTGCATGATTTGAAATAGTGCCAATATGTATCAGATTCTCCAGTATGTGACAAAAGAAAGTGCACTTACCATTTCGATTACAAGTTCCTACTTTTGGTGACAACAGTGGCTCTAATTCAGCTGGTATTGAGTCAAACTGAACTTGAGTGACAGATAAAGTTATGTCATTCCATGCTGCTTCAGCTCCATGCCACAGTTCATCAATTGTAGTGGCTGATAAGTGGTGGCTTGCCAGTCTTTTGGTAACTGATGACAGGATGTTTTAACACATTAGCAATCTCGAGAATGTGCTGGCCTGTGCAAAAGTCAAACATGCTGTAAATGAAGATAGCCTGTGACAGCATGGACAACAAGTGATCATAGATTATCTTGCTGAAAGAAATGTCACTGAAACCACTAAGAGAGGGCAGCAGCCACCACCCTTAATGCTTGAGAAATGTAAAATGCCCTTAATGCTTGAGAAATGGAAAAGCTGCTGTCCAAATTACTGACTGTTTGAACCAGAGATGATTGTATTATGCATCCAGTGGCACAACATACCATGATGCCAAGTATGGGGCCAATATATTAGTGTTGTTGTTGTTGTTATGGTCTTCAGTCCAAAGTCGTGTTTGACACAGCACTATACTAGTATATCCTGTGCAAGCCTCTTTATCATTGCATAATTACAGCAGATTACATCTGTTTGAACCTGCTTTCTGTACTTCAGTGTTGGTCTCCCTCTACAATTTTTACCTTCCACACTTCCCTCCATTACCATACTGACGAGCACTTTAAGCCTCAGGATGTGTTCTATTACTTAATCCCTTCATTTAGTAAACCTTCACAAAAAATTTCTTTTTTCTCCAGTTCATTTCAGCACCTCCTCATTACTTATTCAATCTACTCACCTAGTCTTCAGCATTTCCCTCTAGTACCACAATTCAAAAGCTTCTGTTCTCTGCTTAGATGAACTGTTTTTCACCAACATTTCACTTCTGTACAAGACTACACTCCTGGCAAATACACCCATAAAAATTTCCCAACATTTAAATTTATATTTGATGTTAACAAATCTTTCTTTTTCAGAAAGGCTTTTCTTTCCAGTGTTAATCTCCACTTTATATTCTCTCTCTGCTACACCAGTGTCCATTAACTTCTCTTCAAAGCTCTTTCGCTTTGCTAACAGAGTTGTAATATCATCAGCAGATGTCAACCTCTGTATTTCTTCTCCCTTAATTTCAATACACTTTCCAAATGTCTCCTTTACTGCTTGCCTGGTGTCCAGATTGAATAATATCAGGGGTGGACCACAACCCTGTCTCACACCTTTCTTAACTACTGCTCCCTTTTCATGTTCTTAAGTGCCCATAACTGCACAATGGTTTCAGTATGAGTTGTATGAATAACCTGTCATTCCATCTATTTCATCACTGCTATCTTCAGAATTTCAAAGAATGTTTTCCAGTCAACAGTGTCAAAATATTTCTCGAAATTTACAAATAGTGTAAATGTAGATTTGACTTTCTTTAACCGATCTTCTAAGATAAGCCTTAAGATCAGTTTGCTTGTATGTGCCTACTCAACTACTGCTTCCTTTTCATATCCTTCAATTCTTATAACTGCAGATTGGTTTCTGTATGGGTTATGTGAATAACATTTGTTTCCTCACTATCTTCAGAATTTGAAAGAGTATTTACCAGTCAGCATTGTCAAAAAATTCTCTAAATTTACAAATGGTATAAATGTAGGTTTGCCCTTATTCTTAACCTACTATAGCCCTTCTATAGATTCCTTCCACTGTTCAGCTTTCCCTTCTTGGTTAGCACTGGGTTGCCATCTGAGCTCCTCATATTCATATAACTGCTTCTTTTGGTCAAATGTCTCATTCATTTTCCTGTAAGTGGTATTTATTTTTTCCCAAGTCATGTATGCTTCAAGTCTTGCATTTGTTCTCTAGCCGTACCTGATCAGCCATTTTGCACTTTCTGTTAGTCTCATTTTTTAAATGTCTGGACTGGAACCGCAGCACAGGAATTAAAACTACTATAGCAATGGTGAAAGAGGCATTTTATAAGAAAGAAGAACTTTCTGCAATAGTATGGACAAAGATTTGAGAAGAAGAATAATTTGAGTAAAAAACTAATTAAGTCTGTATGGAGTGTCCTCCTGTATGCTGCTTAAATGTTGCTACTGAGGAAGAAATACAGAGCAAAGCTGGAGGCTTTTGACTTGTGGATGTGGTGGAGGCTAGAAAAAATAAATTGGATTGATAGAGTGAAACTTGGAAAGCTACTGAGATGAGAAAAGTACAAGAGTGAAGACAGTTACCAAATGTAATAAGAAGGAAACGAAACTGGATTGGAATATATTAAGAAAGAAGGAGGGGTGTATAAAAAACATCTTAGAGGGATATGTGGAAGGAAAGAAGAGGTGAAGGAGTATGAGATTTCAGATATCGGATGATGTGTTGGACAGCAACACAGCACATACAGCAGTTTTAAGAAGGATGCAGTGGATCACAGGATATGGAGATGCAAAGGACCTGCAAATATAGCAGAAAGCTATGTAGGAAACTGTACACCTTGATGAAGATTTCTCGGGTCTCCAGCCGGGTGGTAATGTTGATATCTCGCGATGTTTCGGGAAGTGTCATACTACCCATCTTCGCCGAAAGCCTTCTGGTGCTACATATCTGCAGAAACCTATCAGGGACTTGTTGAATCCATTACATGCAGAATTGCTGCTGTATTGTATTTCAAAGCCGGCCGCTGTGGCCAAGCAGCTCTAAGCGCTTCAGTCTGGAACTGCGCAACTGCTCCGGTTGCGGGTCCGAATCCTGCCTCGGGCATGAATGTGTGTGATGGCCTTAGGTTAGTTAGGTTTAAGTAGTGCTAATTTCTAGGGGACTGGTGACCTCAGATGTTACGTCCCATAGTGCTCAGAGCCATTGGAACCATTTGTATTTCAAAAGTGGCCAACACATTATTAAGCAGGTGGTCATAAAGTTTTGGCTCATCAGTATAAGTACAGAAATTATGAAGGAAGTTAATAACAGTAATTATTTTGCCTGCAAGCATGTACATAACAGTGTGCCTTTGTGCTATCTCTAAATAAGCCATGTTAAGGTATCTTTGCCATTAGTCAAAACTGAAAGTGTATTTTATGAAAGATTGAAACATAGCAGTAGTTGTATTACTCATTTGTAAAAGTGAAGGTAACCATGCAATATTATTCTATAACTTTTCCAAGGTCTTTCATTTCCAACATAATAAATTAATTGGGAAATTATAGTATTAATGACGTGTATGGCTCGGTGGTTAACAGAGTAAATAACAGATTGCAAACACATAGACCAGGGTCCAATTGTTTCTAGGATTTTTCTGTCACTTGTCACTTCTTTCAAGCTTCAAAATGATTTATTACCGTGAAAAATGCCAAGCTGCATCGTGGTTTGGAGGCCCTGACTGAAACCAGCTCTCTGAGATTGCAGGCGTGTGTGCAAGTCGCGTTTGTGTGTGTGTGTGTGTGTGTGTGTGTGTGTGTGTGTGTGTGTGTGTGTATGTGTGTCTACTGCTGACAAAGACCTTAATGGCCGAAAGCTATAACTGTGTGAATCTTTTTACTGTGCCTATCACAACTCACCATCTCCGCTATATGGTGAGTAGCAACTTTCCTTTTCTGGTATTGTTACATTCCATCCTGGATTTTCCATTGTTTGATTTAAAAGTCATCTTTGTTTTCTATATGCATAGATGTTTCATACTGTATTTGACAAATGCTTGCAGGAGGAGGTGGAGGAGAGGAACTTCGTGTAATAATTACGATGCTGTGATGTAGAGATTTACAAGTACTGATTTCTTTATTTTGAGTACAATTCCCCTCTCTGGCTGTTATTTATTCTTTCCTTGGACTTCATCTCCTGTGTAGTCTGGCCTGTGCTGGAGATAAAATTCATGCTTATCTAGGTTCAACAAGTTACCAGATGAGTGAAGTCTCTTTTTGTAGACGTACATCTATTCTCCCAACTTATAGGCCTCTGTAAAGCCCCATATACAATTGTCTGCAAATTAGCTTTGACAAATAATCTATTGTTAACAAAATTATAAACAGCTCAATGTCCGTTCCCTAACAGGCTTTAGTGCAGACTCTGTGGTGGAACCTGCTCTTCTTCTCTTTCTTCTTCTCCTTCTTCTTCTTTTTATGAACTAGTCCATTGTCAAGGATTGTACTGTTCTATGGTGCACAACATGTCTCAGAGGCACTGGTGCATTTCCATGGAATAATCCCCAAATCAGCAATCACTGGAAGGCTTGACCAAAATGCAAAGCTGCCCCCTTCCTGCAGAAATGTTGTTTCCATTACACTTATTCACATGCACAAACAATACAGATCCTCCACCCAATATTGTATTTTCAAAAGTGCCAAAAAAATATTAATAAAGATTAACTCTGTTTTTAGCAAGCATCATTTGTCGGTACTATTAATATTGTGCAATTCATCACTTCACATAAGTGGTTTCGTTACACCTCAATGCCTGTGCATCACACAGCACTTCATCTTAAATGTGAGTTATGGTCAGCCAGTCTTCTCTGTCATTTGTTACTTTCTATCTTCTCTTATGTTTGTATATTATGCTTTCCAATGCATTTGCACAGCTGTTTTTGAGGATACTTGTCTTTCTTACATTTTATGGCCTTCCCTGTCTGGCATGGAATACAGTTATTACCCCTGTCACTGTTTCATCATACTCCTACATTAATTCTTTAATTAAATGTAATACAAAAATGCAACAATAAATTTTATGAATTATTTGAACATTTTCAAGCATTTAACTTATATTGAAAAATGGTGCGATTCTTGTTTCACGTTTTTATTCAGCCTGTTGTCTTAATGCAAACAAAATGAACTGAAGCATACAGTTATGCATAGGGCTAACCTTATTCGTGGGAGAGTTCAGAAAACGTGGCTGATGACTGTGAGAGGGAGGCAGCAGTGGCAATATAGGAATGCAGATGGGGAGAGGAAGACATGAATGTGGCTCAAGTACCAGCATCAGTGAGCTTTCACATCACTTGATAATATGGCGGATGGATGGTTGCGAAGGGGAGACTGCGGGGAAGAGGATATATGTGCAGGATGAGTACAGTTAGCGTCCAAGAACAGGGGTGAAGGTGAGTGCAGAGCAGAAGCCTCAGGCTTTTCAGTAGCTCAAGAAAGGGTTTGTCCAAAAGATACTAAAGTTCTCCATTTTGTTTATGTGCCTTTCAAGGCCTCACAGCCCCTACTATTTAGTGGCTTCTTACCTTTACTCTGTACATTATTTACATTCTATCAGGAAAAAATGTTCAAATCTTTGTGAATTCATAAGGGACCAGACTGCTGAGGTCATCGGTCCCTAGACTTACACACTACTTAAACTAACGACAACACACACACCCATGCCCGAGGGAGGACTTGAACCACCGGCAAGAGGGGCCGCACTATTTGTGACATGGCACCTCTAACTGCGCGGCCATTCCATCAAGACTTCCAATTACCAAGAACAAGTATGTTTCTATCCAATTTGCCAGATCCATGGTCAAATTAGCAACACATGTTTTACTACAGGCTGAGTGGAGCTGAAAATCCTATATTATTGGCAGAATATATATGGCCACTTATGTGCTACCATTTTCTACCATTTATCACCTGGTGCTGGATAAAGGCCTCCTCAACAGTTGTGCATGTGCAAGCATCTTGAGTTGTTTACATCTATGTTTGTCCTACATGTTTTCTAATGTCATTTAGTCACATTCTGTTACTTCATTTTAATGTTCATTTATTTCTTTATCATTTGGAATCCAGCAAAGAACTTCCTTGTCTCCTCTATCTTCTTCTCACTTGGCTGCAGGTCTGGCTAACTCTATTTCTTTTCCATCACAGTTATGATTACATCTTTCACTACAGCTGGTTATCTGATTCATTTGTTTCTTTTTGCCTCTCCAAGCAATATCGAACCTGCATTTCCCATCCTCACTGAACAATGGTTTCAACATCTGTTGGTACCAAAAGTCAAGATTGATAATACACATTGATTGTAAAGCTTCCTTCAAGTTGTATGTGAACTTATAAATGAATTAGATATCACCGTACATCTGCATGTAAATTTTTTAGAGAAATAGGGGAGGTCAAACATAAATAAAGGGGATGAATTATGATAATACAGGGTGATTCATGAAGATATGCAAATATTTTAATATGTTATTCTACAAGTAAAAATAAAGAATAAAGTTCATATAAACATAGGTCTGCAAATGTTTAGTTACGGAGTTACGGCTAATGAAACATGTTGCCTGAAATTTGGCAACTTCACTAATACAAAGCCATCACAAAACTGCAAAAGGTTAAAGTAAAGCACGATTTCCATTTATTTTGTTGTTATGTCCCAGAAACGTATCTGCAGTAGTTTTGCAGAACATCAAGAGAAGCAAAGATTATTATACAAGTAAATTTATTTACTTTCCTGCACAAGCAACAAAATCTGTTCATACACATGCAGCTAAATACACTGAACGCAGTGGAGACAGTTTTGTACATTTCTTGTGAATGTATTGTGAAATTGTACGTACACTGTACAACTTCCTTAACACTGAGCTTTGTTTCTTCTGGTTTAATAGGAATTCACTTGTATTATGGTATTAATAAAAGCAGATTATCTGACACATTCATACAGTTTCAGTTAACATTATTACTATCATTTTTCCATATTTAAATTCTCGACAACTTCTGTTGAAAACTTGTGCAATGGTCTGGAATTTAAAAAACAAACTGGGCCAAGTAGTTAATAAAGAAAACTTTTTATGAAATTATGTCTTTGCTTCTCTGGATGTTCTGGAAAACTACTGCAGATACACATCTGGGACATATTTTATTAGATTCATCAGATCAATAACAACAAAATAAATGGAAATCATGCTTTACTTTTACCTCGTACAGTTTTGCGATGGCTTCATATTAGCAAACTTGCTAAATTTCAGGCAAAATCTTTTCTTAGCCGTAACTCCCTAACTAAACATTTGCAGACCTAAGTTTATATGAACTTTTTTCTGTAGTTTTACTTGTAGAATAACATATTAAAATATTTGCATATCTTTGTTAATCACCCTGTATGTGAGGAACATGTGTAGTCTATTGCATGGAAAAAGCATGTAATAAGCAATAATGAATCAATAAAATTAAAGAGCAGAGAAACTGTTTAATTAATTAATGCCTTTAATTTTTCAAAGAAATAAAAACAGAACAAAAATCAGCTTCAATTTCTCACACTTCATGTTAATAAAAGAGTGTGAAACATTGGGGGAAAAACTAATGTTAAATACTTGCTAATTGCAGTCTATAGAAGATTTGTCCCAGAAGATCCCAAATGATGTAGGGCATGAGAGCAGAAATGCAGATAATCTATCAGAAAGATCAGTAAGTACAAATTTATCGAAACTTGCTCCTCTCAGCTCAATCAGTGAAGTTACTCTGAGTAACTATGATTCTGACAAACTTGCAGTGAGTGCCAGTGACAGTGATGACAGATGTGAAGTATATTAGTCTTTTATTTATATCCGCTAAAAGTAAAAAGTACTTAAAAATGTTTTGTACAAAAATATGTGTTCAGATATTAAGCATTTATTTAAAAGGCTTCATGCTGATACAAATCTTCATTAGTTAAAGTACTTTAGTGCGGTAGCTGTAGTGAGCACTACTGGAACTGGAACTATCTTTTTTTTATTTTTAGAAGCTGTAAAAATAATGGTATATTCACATTAAATCATCATATGTGGTGATCACATAAAATATATCATTAAAATTTTGCACATGTATATGAGTTGTAGCAGTATTCTTATAAAAATGAATTTCATACATGTATGTGTCTTTTCATCAACTGTAAAGGTTGTCATAATCACGTAAATAGTTCAGGTTGGGTTTTAAACCAAGTGTTTTTTTAAATATATAATGAATCATAGCTGTCAGCCATAACTACAGAAAACAGCAGGATGTGAACCCTCATTCACTTTGAAATTTAATTGAGATTGAATGTGCACTGCTGACACATTTTTCATTAGCAGTGAGAATACTAAGCCAAGGATAGAGGCAGTGCAAAAGTACTCTAACTGTCTATCCATTTCTACTTTTTTTTCTCTATATCCCCTCCAAAGTCATTTTCTTTTGTAGTAGTTTTCCATAAGTATGCTATGGTACACTTTCCCCAATCTGCCCTCTCAAGTACGGAATGAAAACGTTCCCAATACAGTTGAATTCTTTATCATTCCATGCACTTTTCTTGTTATGTCTCAGTAAATGCTTTTAATTTCTGTACTGCACTTATATTCTATCACTTTAACTGTGATTCTTACTGAAGGATACATAAAATGTGTGCACATTAAAGCTTAATTTGTACACATTTATTTTACTCCTAAGATAATTTGTTTGTGAAATGAAAGACATTTATTTCTATAACTGTAACACAATTTAGCAAGAGAAAACAAGACAATGTTGGGCATAGATAAAAGAATCTTAGCTACAATAATACTGGACAAAAAATTGTGCTGCACCTCATGGATGAAATTCTGTCCATTAACAACCCATGTCTAGATGAAGAATCTGAAATATTCAAGAGTTTCATTACCATGGCTGTCAAGATAGTAGTGATCATGGGATTTACTTTATAACTTGGATATTTGATCCAAATTTATGTATTTTATTAAAAATTATAGCTGGCTTTGCAAAACCGTATCTCTTACACTTGCTATTGGTTGTGGCTATTATATAACTTCTTGAAGTTAGCAGCATTATCTTTCCACACTAGGAAGAAAAAAACCTATCATTATGAAAGATTGAATGACATAGTATTGACTGAATATGAAAAAAGATTTAGTCATATAGTATGATTCATTCACATGGTAGATAAAGAAATATTTACCTTTTCTTCAAATTAATGGTATTGGCTTTTTGTTATTGTCACCCATGTTGCTTTAAAATTGTTTGATTATTAATCATTTGTATTCTTAGAATTAAGATTAATTTTAATTCAGAAGGCACTAAATTCATTTAATTATGGCATTACATTTATTATTGTCACCTGACTCCCCTTCAAATTTCATTTTCATAGATAAAATAAGCTTTGTACAGCAGTTTCTTTTGCTACTAATATCCAAAATTCAGTACTCAGTGTGAGTACTAATGATGGGGGAATATGAGCATATATGCATTTAATTATTTATTGTAATTCCTGAGAAAGAAGTTTATGTCTCCATAAAACTCTCCTTTGTGTACCATAAATGTACAAGCTATTTATGTAAACAGTTATATGTTACAACCACATCTACTACTATGAGGATTATTTTATATTCTTATGTTTTAGTATGTCACCCTGTCTATTTCTGTTAAAGGAGGTGACAATGTTAAGAGTTTTTATTTATGGTTATAAAAGTTTTATTTTATTGCCTTAATCAGTACAGAAGTGTTACAAGGCAACAAAGCATTGTGTATGGTTGTAAATTCACATGTACTATCATTTCTAAATAGCCACAACTTTGGTACTGTAAGAAACAAATATATATATATATATATATATTTTGAATTATTTCTGTCTTTCACATACTTAATCTGAGTCATTTGCATTCTAATCTCAGATACTCAACATACATCAGCAGTATTCATATTGGTCCTGGTTCATATCTTATTTTAGTGTGTGTGTGTGTGTGTGTGTGTGTGTGTGTGTGTGTGTGTGTGTGTGTGTGTGTTTTGCCCCTCTTCTGAAACTTCCCCTGCTGAAATAATAATAATAACGCATTTTATTTTAGTAATTCTTACTCCATTCTTAAAAGCAAAAGTAATTAAAACACAACAGTTTTGAGCAACTCTGTAGTTCAAAATAAATTTCATTAAATTGATGCCAAAGTAAAAAAACCTAAAACTAAAGTTGGTAACACAAATGCAAGCTTGGAGGTAATGGTGAATCTCCATGCATAAAGTTTAAATGGCATTTCCTTTTTTGTTTCTGGCCTTGTTAATCAGTTCAGCCATTCAGTTTTTGGAAAATTTGTATTTTAAAGTGGAACTATATACAATGCGGCAATGTGATATTGTTTGTATACAAGTTACTTTGCTATAGATAACATTACTAGAGGTGAAACTCATGTGGTAGCAAGAGAATAAATATGAATACATGAGGCCTTTAAACTACTTTCATGATGCTTAAAGAAGTGAGCCACTTACTCACCTGCGCATACGTTCCAGAACTGTAAAAAAGTGTTATGGCTACTTTCACCCAGACACAATTCACTCTTCTTTCCTATTTCAGTCAATAACTGCCATGCTACAAATGTTACAGTATAATTAAGCCAATGTGAAATGAAGAGTTTGCTAGTTCCTCCACACAAGGATGTTTCAGATTATTTTTAAAAAAGGATAAAAATGAAACAAAGTAGTAAAAATAAGTGTTTGTATTGCTGGTGCACTGTACCTCTGTAGTAACTGGTCATTGTCAGATATAATCTCTCAAACAGTAATACTGGTCAGGAGAAACAATACAATTTATAATACTTCCATGGGACTCAGAGGTTAAGGAATTTATAGGGACTCTCATTAGTTGTTTCTTATGATTTTGTGGGGTTGTTTAAGATCTAATTTTAATTGTGTTTGTGCTCCCTAGCTGAAATGTTACTACTGGAGTATGGTTCTTTCTCTTGCTATTCCAAATTAGGATCACACACAATCTCCTATCATGTGAAAACAGGCAAGAATTAAGTAAATGAGAATGATGAATGTCATACAAGATTTTTATGATTGATCATAAAGATATAAAAATTTAATCCTAGAACCATTGATATTGTTCTGATTTATTATGAAAATGTAACTGTTGCACATTGTGTGTGTGTGTGTGTGTGTGTGTGTGTGTGTGTGTGTTTGTTAGACCCAGTTTAAAATTTACAAACTGTGCTTTGGATTTAAGAAATTTACAAACTGTGATTTGGATTTAAGAGCTGACAGCTCAGATACATTTTTTTCTGGAGTGGGGCATAAAGCTGATCCAAAAAAAGTACAAATAGACACACACACAAACACACACACACACACACACACACACACACACCTGTGCCCCTACATTGTGCTGCCTAGACACACATTGCTGGGACTGCATTTTGGCAGGTGGGCTGAGGTGGGGGGGGGGGGGTCATGTCAGGAGGAATGGGTAGAGGGAGACAGAGGGAGGAGGCAGAAAGAGGGGTTGTGCATTGGTAGCTAGTGGTTCAGAGACAGTCAACTGGCTTGCTGGCTATGAATGTGGAAGGGAGGGGTGACAGGTACAAGGGATGCACTTGTGACGCACAGTTGTTGGAGCCAGGGGGGAGTGGCACATGCTAAATGTGTCATGGGGACATAGATTGGGATGGAGTGACAGGACACAGGAAGGGGAAACTTTTGTGAAGGCTGTGGGGAAAGTGGGTTACCTGAGATGGTGGCCAGGATGATTATTGGAGCAGAAGAGGATGTGTTGTAAGGATAACTTCCTGTTGTAAGGCTAACTCCTATCCGCTTACGCAGAGAAGCTGGTAGTAGAGAGAAGGATCCAGTTGCCCGTGTTGTGAAGCAACCACTGAAATTGGACATACTGTGCTCAGCTTCTTGTTGTGCCAGTTGGTGGTTGACTTTGTTCTTGGCCACAGTTTTATGGTGGCCATTCATTCTGGTGGACAGCTGGTTGATTGTCATACCAGTATGAATCTGTGCAATGAATGCAGCAGAGTTTGTATATGACATGGCTGCTTTCACAGTTAGCCCTGCCTCTAATTGAGTAGGATAAGTCTGGACAAGACTGAAGTAGGAAATGCTGGGTGGGTGAATTGCGCAGATGCTGCACCTCGGTCTTCAACAGGGATATGATCCCTGTAGTAAGGGGTTGGTAATAGGAGTGGCATAGTGATGGACCAAGATGTTGTGTAGGTTGGGTGGGTGATCGGATGTGATGTTAGGAGGGTTGGGAGTGATCTTGGATATGATGATCCTCATTTCTGGGCATGATGCTAGATAATCAAAGCCAAGGCGAAGGATGTTTGTCAGTAGTTCCAGTCCAACGTGATACTGAGTGTCACTCCTTTGTAGCTGTTTCTTGAGGTGGTGGGAGAATTAGGGACATGTGAGGATGTGGCATGAGAAATATGCTGCAATCACTGCACAGCTTTTTATGATATGACAATCATTCAGTCAAATGCCCACCACCAAACTGTGGCTATGAACAAAGGTGACTGACTTGTGGCAAAACATGCAGTTGAGCACAACATGCTCATCAGGTTACCTTCCTTTCAGAAGACTGTTGCACGCAGTGACTGTTATATTGACTTGTAAATAATAGATTTCAGCCATCAGTCATTCTTTTGATTTTTTTTAATTGGCAAATTTAGATTTCATTTGGAAACTAGCCATTCTCAATGCTAAAAATACAACAGGTACATAGTTAGATGATGACATAAAAAAGTTGCAATTAATGGCTTAACTCATATGGTTTGTATATTACATACCACTATCATTTTTGATCAATGCATGTAATGCCTGTTGGTCGGGCTTCATCCACAGTTCATTGAATACTAATTTTTGCGGAGGGCAGGCTCTGTGGAGAACACATAGGTTGGTTACATGGTGCCATCTATGTGAACTACATATAAACCTCAAGGGAAGTAAACTACTTCAAATTTAATTACATTAAATGGAACATAAGTAAAAATCTTACATTGTTGTCTGACTTATTTCATATTTATCATCAAGTAATAAAGTAAAATAAGTCAGACAACAATGTAAGAATTTTAGTTATGACATGACCATTTTCACAAGTGGCCATGCCTCTGATAGGGTAGGATGAGACTGTGACAAGACTTGAGTAGGATGTGCTTTTTGGGTTATCATACAGATCTTGCACCTGGGCTTCCACAGGGGTATGACCTATTTGACATGGGGTTGGCAGTGGGTGTAGTTCAAGGATGCACTAGGATACTCCATTAATTGGTTGGGCTGTGGAACATCATTTTGGAAGGATGAGAAGGATTGTTGATAGGCTGTTCCTCTTTCCTGGGCACAGTAAACCCTGATGAAGGATCTGGGTCAATTGTTCCAATCTGGGGCAATGCAATGTGGGAGTGACTTTTTTGATATGAAAGGGATGACAGCATTCAAAATGCAGCTCCTGTTTAATGGTTAATGGGCTTCCCTTATCCCCCTCGCTACACTGAAGTATGTAAGATGCATTACCTGAAGTGCCCTTAATATAAAAATATTGAACTCTCTGTGAATGTACACTGTGTTGATTATTTGTGATAAGTTAAAACCTTGTGCCACTTGAAACTTGAGCCTAAATATGTGCCTTTCATGGGTGTCCCTTATTTTGACCCAATTTATTTTTTATTTTATTTATCTATTTTTTCAAAAACATTTATCTCAACCCTTTTCTGTTGGTTAGATTTACACTGGAAAGAAATTTCAGCTCAATAGGATGACACTGACCCATGCTGAGCAAATTTTAGGTTTCGTAGTTTTTAGTCAGTGTAAAAGTTATTGAAGACTGCACAAAATCAAAATTAAATACCTTTCTGTTTTTTAGGATGTGTTTCGTATTCTTGAGAATATTTTCTTTTCAGTGTTCTGTCTTGCAATCAGGGTACTTTCTATAATGTTCTTGACACAGTGCAAGACATATTTCTCTTGCTCCTCATCTATGGTCAATAGTCCTTGCATTAATTCAACACACCTTTCAGCACAATCATTAACAGCTTCTAACTCCTTAACCATGCCTGTAGTGTCTAATTATGAAGTGCTGCTTGTCCATGTTGAAGGACATTCTTGAATAAAACTAGTGTCCATAAACTTCAGGCAAGAGAACAGATTTCTGCTCTTACTTGACACAAAGTCAGTTAACGTTTTCTCTTAAGTGAAGATAAGACGTATATTAATGAACTGAAAATAATAAAAACGGTAATTAGAGTAATATTAGACTTACCATATAATGGTCCAGCCAATTCTTCACAAAAAGGAATATATCAGTTTTCTGCTTGTAGGTCCTCTCTGTTCAAATTTGCTACCATTTTGATTTTGGTTTGTATGTCTACTACATCATGAAACAGCAATAACAGAGGCAACTGATCTGATAAATAAGTTTCCTTATAACTACTTTTGAAAACATGGAATCTATTCTTTTATATGATTTCAGATCTTTTAAGAAGCAGAGATCCAGATGAGGGGGTTCTACAGCTTCACTGCACTGAAACTTACAATGAAAAGAGAGACATCTCTCACTGAATTTTTATTTTCAATAGATAGTTCAATTTATGTCTAACAGAAACATTTTAAGCAATAAATTGCTTTGCTATCCATCTCGCTTGATGCATACTGTTACCTGTATAGAAGAAACTTTAAGGTAGTAACAGACCTTGCCACATTGAAATGGTTACTGGTATTGAAAGATCTGTTGGGTAGATTGATATGTTGGGCTCTTAAATTAAATCAGTTTGAGTACGAGGTAATCCACACTGTGCAGAGCTCTGCGAGTTCACAGTAATGACCTCTCACTGTTGGTTTATCTAATTCACTTTCATAAAAGTTTAACATCTCCTTAATTTCAGACTCATTAAAAAACAGGTCTACAATGTTTTGCTAGTATGAAAATTACAGACACTGATAGTTTTCAGATTTCTCTCAAATACTGAAAAAGCTGGTATTTCAGGACTGGTTGTTACACTATGTACTTTACATTTAAGTACACTTTAAAATAAGTTCATGTATGTGACGACTGCTTGAAGAATACACTAAATCCTTGTCCAATTTTTGTTCAAGTAAGATGCATGTCCCATTAAGACAGACACTGAGTAAATTGTGTCACTCCAGAGAATTTGTACATTGTCTTTGGCACCCTAATTTGTTAATGCATTCAAACTGCATTAGCTTGCTCTTTACCAGAACCATTCTGTAATTCTGGAATGCCAATGAGCTGTTCACTGTCCCCAAATGTAACAATGAAGTCTTTCTTGTTTTGGGTCCCTCACATTTAAAGCTGGCAGCAACAATTTACAAACTCAATGAATGTTAAGAACTGCAGGGATATCTTTCTTGAAAATTGGTTTTATTGTTTCAGGCTGTTCTGTTCTCTTCTCTTCTCCTGTCTGATTCTATGAAGAGAAAATTTATTACTACAGACCTTTTCAGTATTTTGACTAAGTGCCTCTGCTGTGACCTGAAGAATGTATACAGTAAAATGTACAGGAACTCTTACACTCAGCTGGCATGTACCCACAGTAGCCATTAATTATTGAGTAATAAAATCTTTGGTACCTCACCTTGCAGCATTCTTCAGTGAACTGCTCTCTGAAATGCTTTCTAAAACCTCATCATGTCAGTTTCATCTGAACTTGAAAATGTCTCATCTTATTCATCAAATGGTGGAGAAAGAAGCACAGCAGAAGATTTAGAAGTAGATGCTGTGCACTTTTGTTTCTCTCATCTTTTCTCTTCTTCCAGTTTTCTCTGCCTCACCCTTTCTTCTTAATGTGCAAGTATTCGGTTTCCTCATGCAGGATAACCTTTAAACCCTGCCTCTCCCGGTTCAATTAAAAGCCTCCTGTCTTCTTCCAATTTGAATTTTTGTAGAGCATTGCTATGTATGATATCAAATAAACTGCCTAAATTATTTATGAACTTCTCTTCATGGCACTAAAACACATCTTGACACTTTTTTTCATTTTTTGCAATTTTCTCCAATTCAAATGCAAATTAATAAGTTTTTGTGAACAGTGCTGAATAGGTCTTGTTAGAATTCTTGCTTTCTCCTAAAATATAATGCACTCCCAAACCAAAAGTTCAGATTTTCACTAATAGTTAATTTTATTTCCCATATGTTATAAAATAATACTTCCAGCACCTGACTATTTTATTGTAATTTGTGTCCAGTTATTTAGTGTATTATATCTCCTATTAAAAACTCACCTTCCTTTTCACTGCATAATTGACATGACATCTTAAACAGTGATGGGAATATACATGTAACACAATCAGTAGCAACCAACTAATTGCAGTGCTCATGCATGTACTGATAAGCTGAGGGGACATCAGCACAATAGCTGTGACCAATGTGAAAGATCATGTTCCTCATGCAAGTTCTTGCTAAAGTCAGCATGATTTACAGTGCTTCAATCATTACAAAATTTTGTACAGACATGTTTTAGGCTCATTCAAAGAATATTGGTGTGTGACTGCTCAAAAATATTAAGGAACATGCTAATGCATAATGCACTATCAGTTGTGCTGTCTGAGCATACCTCATCAACTAGGTTATTAAAGCTTCCACCTGCCACCAATTTGGAAGTAATAGGAAGAAGCCTGTGACAGGTCAGGTCATTGAGATGGTTCATGATGTATGCTCAGGCATCACAGTTGATAGTGCTTCACCCATGAAAGGTAGATACTGAGACTCAACAAACAAATTGTAACTTTCCACCATTTTAAGAATCAGATAAGACATTTTCAAGTGCAGATGAAACTGACATGATGAGGTTTTAGAAAGCATTTCCAAGAGCAGTTACACTGAAGAATGCTGCAAGGTGAGGTACCAAAGATTTTATTACTCAATAATTAATGGCTACCTTGGATACATGCCAGCTGAGTGTAAGAGCTCCTGTACATTTTACTGTATACATTCTTCAGGTCACAGCAGAGGCACTTAGTCAAAATAATGGTTCTGGTAAAGTGGAAGCTAATGCTAATGATCTGTAATTAGTGTGGTATTTATTTGACGCATTCAACAAACACCCTGAGGCTATTGATGACCCATATTCCTCACTCTATCCATTCTTCCAGAGGGTCACAGCATCATTTAATCTCATCATCCACACTTTCTCTTTCTGTTTTGTCTGTTCTTTCTAATGATTTCTCTACCAGCTGTTTTGGTTGTACATTCTTTTAACCATATAACTGTACAAAGGACACTTCCTTTTTTTCCTTTATATCTGTTTTCTTATTTTGTGTTATCATCTTTGTGTGTTCTTTTCCATCATTTCTGTCTCAAATATATACTTCCTTCATCTGGTCATCCTGTAATCATACTCCTAATATGTTGTACTTTAAGATGTCATAGTTTTCTTTACTGTTTCTCTTGTGCAGAAGTTTTTATTCTTCCAGGTCTGAAGAGTTTGAGTCACTTTTCCTGATATCCCAATAAGTTGTGTCAGTCTTTCACACATTTATTCACATGTTTATCTATCCAGTTAAATTACACATTTAAAATTAGATCATTCATATTTGCTTTTCTCATTCTCAGTATCAGTGATTATGTTTCATATTTTTAAGTACCATAGCAGTTTTTATCTTCAGACTCTGTACCATTTGAGTCCAATAATTACTTATTTTATGAAAGGGTATCATTCTTTCTACAGCTGAAGATCATTATACATCACAATATGATTTGGAATACATGTTGTCCTAGAACATCATAGTAGATTAAAACTGTGGGCCAGATCAGGACTTGTACATGGTCTGGAACATAGTCTTCATCTCCCAGGAAGTTTTGAAACAGTGCACTCTCTGCTCAATGGTGAATTATTCATTCTGGAGACATATTGTTCTGCTTAAATGGAACTAAGTAATGAACACCAAAGAA
The DNA here is from genome assembly GCF_023864345.2 of Schistocerca serialis cubense. Taxonomy (NCBI): domain Eukaryota; kingdom Metazoa; phylum Arthropoda; class Insecta; order Orthoptera; family Acrididae; genus Schistocerca; species Schistocerca serialis. Next base: position 353,647,746 of record NC_064641.1, on the reverse strand, counting down.
TGATTGCAAGACAGTTTGTATTTTCTAACCATGACCCATAAAATATTACTAATAAAGGGTTCAGTTTATAAACTAACAGTAATCGAGAAGTACAGCATAATATTTTTAAAGTTATGCAAACTATTTACATTCACGTAGTAACTGCTTATAATGTTGCAGGATAAATCTGTGGCTCTAGCATAATCAGATTCACATCACATTCCAATATTTTCAGGTGTATAAACAAAACCACAATCATACTCTACCATATAGTATTGATGAGCTAGGAAGCATTGAATTCACTACGACTCCATATGCCTGAAGTGATACGGATCTTCAGACAGAAAAAAACGAGTACTGCTTATATTAAAGGTGAACCGGCAAATTAGCAGACAAAAATGATAAATTTATAAGGGACAGTGTAGCATGAACTACTGGGATAATGCTGCATGTTATTTCCTTATGTCACAAAACTGCACAGATTAAGAAGTGTACTTTGGGTGCAGATGTACAAAGTATATATTTTCACAGTCAAATCAGAGATTCGGAAAATCTTGCTTACAGTTCATCTTCTAAAGAGATGCACAATCTTCTAAGAGCATCTTGCATGTCACCTTACCACAGCTATTGAGATACAAGCAGAGATTTGATTCATAATTAATTCAAGTATATTTTCAGTTGTAAGATGAAAGAAGAATCACAGAAGTAAACTTGTAACACTATCTGAAGCTTCCCTGTGCATCTTAAATTTTCTATCCTTCTCTAACTGCATGTGAAACTGTATGTTAAACTCTTCTGAGAAACTTCAACATAGTTCTTATGATACCAAAAACCAAACTTTGTTTCCTTGTAATGTATTGTAAACAGTGTGTTTTGCTGTGATCCAAATACGTCATTCATTTAACAGAGCCTACTAAATTAAGATATGTAAAAAATGGGTTGCCTGTTGGCAAGAAAACTATGTATTTCATTTTTACGTTTAGACAGGTTAGATGCATTGACTATCAGAGATAATCCAACTTACATAATTTATCGGTATTATTTTGTATGTTGAAGTGTCTCTTTGCATGTTGGGATAAACCTCCTCACTTCTGGGTTCTTCTCACATTTGAGCATGGATCTTTCCTTGTACAGTTACATGTCTCATTTCTTTTATAATGTTCATAATTGTGTGTTGTATCTATGTTTTAATATGTTGTGTGTTATCAGGGGCAGGGTCAAAGAGCAGACGGGAACATAAATGGGGTCAGTAGTGTGTCTCAAGTGAGTTCTCCACCACCTTTTCCACCAATTCCTGAAGAGAGAGTGGAAAACAGAGGTTAGCACTGTTAGGTAACACTGTTATGCAATTTATATATCTATTTAAAAAATTTAAGTTAAGAACTAAGGGCATAAATAAGAGGCTGTGGTAAAACAGACATGTAAAACTCTTCAAAAGCAGACATTGTGTCAAAACTGACCCATCAACATAAAATAGGGGATAATGAACCTCAAACTTTTGAAAGCAAAGCTTTGTTTACTATCCATTTAGAAAAAAAAGAAGAAAATTAAAAGAAACCAGATGATAAATGGTATAGAAAGATAACAGAGATGGGAAGTGATTGGGCAGTTGTGCACAAACAAAAGTGAACTCTGTGTTGCATAGATGAGATTGAGCACAAACCAAAGTGGCTGTCATACTGGTACAGATGAGGTTCTATGCCAGCAGAATCAGTTACAAGATGGAACCAGAATTGATAAGAATGAAAGTGGCAGAAAATGTGAGGGTTAAGACAAGGAAACAAACATTTGAAGGTGGGACTAGTAAAACCAAGGCATGGAACAAAGGGAATGAGTTATCAAAAAGAAGAAAGAAATGAGTGGAACTGAGCAAAAAAAAAATTTTCAAAGTAAAAGCATAGCTGAATTATCAAGACTGAAGTAGAAATAGTAGAAATCTGTCTTTAGGTGAGCCCAATTGTGCAATTAAATGTTACCATTTATAGATTTACAAAGAATTTTGGATTAGAACAAAATTTTACCCAAAATGTTGTATATACTGCTCCACAACAGAATAATGACAGTAATGTAACAGCCTGTTTGATTCAATTCATTATCCCAATTTTGTGTTGGTGTTACCATTGCCACAATCTTTGCTTTCATTAACTTCTGAATTTCAGATCTGATAACAGAATCTGTTGACTCTGATACTTTTTATAAATAATATTTTGACTTTAATCTTCAAAAACTTTAATATTCTGTTAAGAAACACATAATCTGTTGTTCTTTAAATGTAATAAACTTTTGATAGTGAAAAAGTAACATGTAATTTGTTACAGTATCTTCCTATTTCATTTCTGTCATTCAAAAGTAATTAATTTTTGTAGTGGCCTTTCGGCTGTTGTTTTATATATATATACCAAAACAGTTAAATATTTAAGTCAAAAGAGTAAACAACAAAGTATATTGATATAATTAAAACTGTGATGTTTGCTGTACTTCCATAATGCTTTTTGAAAGTTAGAGAACATAGTCAACTCTTATTCAATTTTTAATGTTAGGGAAACTAAAACTATAAAAAAATGAATTTCAGATACGATAGCACCAGGTAGTACATCTGAGGCTCTAAAACCACGACTCACACCTGGTGCAAAACTATCACCCATATTTTTGAATGAAGAGCGACGCACATTTGAGAATCCAATCAGTTACCTTGGAGGCCCACGTCTTCATTCTTCTGTTGCATCAAGAGACAGCAAGGAGTCAGTGCTCTCACTCGACTGAGTGTTTCATAGATGTGTGTTAAAATTATGAGAAAGGCAAACAAACAAGAAACAGTGTATTATTTTTTGTTGCCTCTGTTAAGTACTGCTTTGACAGGATATATTTATTAAAAGAAGTTCTAGTGAGTGGCCAATGGAAGTGATTTGTATATGTGAACTTATGACCTCACTTACATTGGAAAACTGTGTGGAAGTGATAGGACAAGAGGAATTTGTGTATATTCTTTCATACTGAGCTTTAAAAGAGTATTTTAAAAGAGTATTTTTGAATGTGGTATTTTAATCTCCATTTGCAAAATATGTGGAACAACTGCAGGCACGTCATAGAAAATGGCAAGAAAACTGCAATTTGGGGGGGGGGTGGGGGTGGGGGTGGGGTGGGAGGGGGGGGGGGGGAGGTAATAATGTTACATAATGAAAACACAAGTTGGAAGCTGTATGTGAAAACCTATTTGCCACTTTCCTTTTAAGTTCTCTGCCCAAAGGTGCCTTTTAATTGACACTCTGTAAACAGGCTAAATGTTTTGTTACTTACGATCTTTGTCATGTGTTAGCACAGTACGTATTTTACTTGCTGTAGCTTGTTGTTTGAAATTGTGTTGCTATAGCTCAGCTGTTAATTCTGTTAAATGAATGTGATTTGATTGTAGATAATTCTGTTGTAGTGTGTTGTTCTGAGTCTCCTACAAAGTAAGATATATTTTCGTAGTAATGAAATACACAAATGACTTACCTGTGCTATTATGTTGTTTTGTGTTCATTTCTTGGTATTGTGCATCTTTCTCTTCTCTTTATTACATTTAGAGGGAAATACAAATAGTGCCCTTCAAGTACAAAAAAATAAAATAAAATTTAAAAAAAAGCATGTTACGACTGGTAGATTTAGAATTTCATGAAAATTTTCTCTGATCTTTGTCTCATTGGTTGTGGCTGCTAATCATGTAGCATGACATGTTTGACCCACAGATATCTGGTGTTAATCTTGTTGGCAGAATGAATTTTCCACACTGAAATTTAATTGGCAAGTAGAGGTATCATGTACAGTTAACTGATTTGACAATAAGCCATGTACTATGGAGTGGAGTGTTTGTTACTGGTGAACCAGCCACTGGATGGAGCCCTTGCACTCAGCTGATCCTTGTCACTGTTTTGAGAGAAGTAAGCTGACAGTTTCTTCCTTCTCCATTTCTCTACTTGCAAATTCATTTATAGCAACATATCTACAATATTTTCATCACACCCATCTATGCTCTGCAGTTACATATTTGTCACATCATACCTAACAAGACAGTAACATTCTATCCCTGTTGAATAACGTTACAGAATTATTCCATTGTCTCCAGTGCATATTGACAAGTATGGGCTACTGTTTCAAACACATTTTTCTCTTCAAAATTCTAGCACACTGAGAGAAACATTTTTCATTTACAATTAGAGTCATTTTTTGTCCAGTGCCCATTGCAAGCACATTATTTTTCAGTTAAGTGCTCAATTTCACAACACAATTGATCTTTAAGGCAGGGCAACTACCAGAGTGACATGACACATTATATATCTTGTATTTAGCTTATAGATTGTACAAAAATAAAAAAATGAGCTGTTGTCCATTGGGTGTTTGTTTTTATGTACTTGGAACATGTACACAATGTGATCAAAGGTATTCAGACACCACCAAAAACATAGGTTTTTAATATTAGGTGCAGTGTGCTGCCACCTACTGCCAGGTACTCCATATCAGCAACCTCAGTAGTCATCAGATATAATGAGAGAGCAGAATGGGGCACTCTGCAGAACTCATGGACTTGGAACATGGTCAGGTGATTGGGTGTCACTTGTGCCATACGTCTGTACACAAGATTTCCACATTCCTAAACATCCCTAGGTCCACTGTTGCTGATGTGATAGTGAAGTGAAAATGTGAAGGTATATGTACAGCACAAAAGTGTACACGCCAACCTCATCTGTTGCCTGACAAAGACTGCTGACAGTTGAAGAAGATTGTAATGCGTAATAGTAAGACGTACCCAGACCATCACACAGGAATTCCAAACTGCATCAGGATCCACTGCAAGTACTATGACAGTTAGGCGGGAGGTGAGAAAACTTTGATTTCATGGTCGAGCAGCTGCTCATAAGCCACACATCATGCCGATAAATGCCAAACAATGCCTCACTTGGTGTGAGGAGCATAAACATTGGATGGTTGAACAGTGGAAAAATGTTGTGTGGAGTGATGAATCATGGTACACAATGTGGAGATCTGATGGCAGGGTGTGGGTATGGCAAATGCCCGGTGAACGTTATCTGCCAGCGTGTGTAGTGCCAACAGTAAAATTCGGAGGTGGTGGTGTTATGGTATGGTCATGTTTTTTGTTGAGGGCCTTGCACGCTTTGTTGTTTTCCATGGCACTACTACAGCACAGGCCTACATTGATGTTTCAAGCACCTTCTTGCTTCCCACTGTTTAAGAGCAATTCGGGTATGGGGATTGCACCTTTCAACACGATTGAGCATGTGTTCATAATGCATGGCCTATGGCAGAGTGGTTACACAACAACAACATTCCTGTAATGGATTGGCCTGCACAGAGTCCTGACCTGAATCCTATAAAACACCTTTGGTATGTTTTGGAATGCCGACTTCGTGCCAGGCCTCATTGGCCAACATCAACACCTCTCCTTAGTGCAGCACTCTGTGAAGAATGGGCTGCCATTCCCCAAGAAACCTTCCAGCATCTGATTGAACATATGCCTTTGATAGTGGAAGCTGTCATCAAGGCTAAGGGTGGGCCAACACCATTGAATTCCAGCATTACCAATGGAGGGCACCGCGATCTTGTAAGTCAGTTCCAGCAAGGTGTCCGGATACTTTTGATCCCATAGTGTATATTACTACAAAAATGAAACACAATCCTGATACCAATAGCCACAATATCATTATTTATGAGAAAACCAACAATATGCTAACTGTTGAAGACAAACTTAAATTGAAAAGGACACAGAATAATTTAAAATTCTTATGCACATACTTATGTTTCTGTAATGGTGTTTTATGGTCACACAAAAGGAAATTACATAGAATGTTCCCTAGCTAAAATGCAATACTTGTAGGCCAGTGGTGACTCCCTGCACATGTAGCTGTACATAATAGTTTCCTGATCAAAATGAGGTGACATCACAGGAAAAAAAGTTATTACCAAACAGAATGCAGAAAATTTCAAGGCAGTCTGAGAAATGTTGACTGGAGTGATATGCACGCCTAATAGGTGTCAATTGTAAATTTAATGTATTTCTAGCTGTATTTCTATGAATAAAAATAGCTGCTTTCTCATCAACACAATAAAGTCCAGCAGTAATAAGACTCCTAAACACCAAGGATTACAAAATGAATCAAAATATCATGTAGACAGGAAAGGAAATTATACTAAATTATTAGGACAAGCATAGAGTTAGGACTGATTTCATATTACAAGAAATCCTGTGCTGTCTTATGGAAAGCGATTAAAAATGAAAGTAAACCTCTGTATAATGCTTGAAATAAACAATCCAAATTATGAAATAAAATCTGTAAGAGAAACTGTGAAATTATTTAAGGAATGTGAGGATTAATTATGAAGCAAACAGCCAAATAATAAGAGTCGGAAGACAGGTAGTCAAAATATTTACTAATAACTTCCTGGAAATAGTTCAGAACATTAGCACGGACAATTCAAGAATTAAAGCAAAAGGATACCAGCAAGAAACAATGCTATTTACACATGCAGCCAAATCTGAATTTTCCATACACTGACAAGGAAACTGAAAATGTAATTGATAAAATTGTTTCATGCTTCCAGTGGAATCAATTGGTATAAAACCCACAAACTATTGGCTGCATGATCCTTGGTCATTTTCATCATCATCATCATTTAAGACTGATTATGCCTTTCAGCGATCAGTCGGGAGCATAGTCCCCCTTATAAAATTCCTCTGTGATCCCCTATTCAGTGCTAACATTGGTGCCTCTTCTGATGTTAAGCCTATTACTTCAAAATCATTATTAACCAAATCCAGGTACCTTCTCCACGGTCTACCCCGACTCCTCCTACCCTCTACTGCTGAACCCATGAGTCTCTTGGGTAACCTTGCTTCTCCCATGCGTGTAACATGACCCCACCATCTGAGCCTGTTTACCCTGACTGCTACATCTATAGAGGTCATTCCCAGTTTTTCTTTGATTTCCTCATTGTGGACACCCTCCTGCCATTGTTCCCATCTACTAGTACCTGCAATCATACTAGCTACTTTCATATCCGGAACCTCAGCCTTATTGATAAGGTAACCTGAATCCACCCAGCTTTCGCTCACATACAACAAAGTTGGTCGATAGATTGAACGGTGCACAGATAACTTAGTCTTGGTACTACTTCCTTCTTACAGAAGAGAGTAGATCATAGCTGAGCACTCACTGCATTAGCTTTGCTACACCTCGCTACCAGTTCTTGCACTATGTTGCCATCATGTGAGAATATGCATCCTAAGTACTTGAAACCGTCCACCTGTTCTAACTTTGTTCTTCCTATCAATCCGTTTATATCTCTTTCCCACTGACATTACTTTTGTTTTGGAGGTGCTAACCTTCATACCATACTCCTTACTTTTCTGACCTAGCTATGAAATATTACTTTGCAAACTTTCAATGGAATCTGCCATCACAACTAAGTCATCCACATATGCGAGACTGCTTATTTTGTGAGAATGAGATTTTCACTCTGCAGTGGAGTGTGCGGTGATATGAAACTTCCTGGCAGATTAAAACTGTGTGCCGGACTGAGACTCGAACTCGGAGACGAGGTACTGGCAGAAGTAAAGCTGTGAGGACAGGGCATGAGTCGTGCTTGGGTAGCTCAGTTGGTAGAGCACTTGCCCGCGAAAGGCAAAGGTCCCGTGCTTATTTTGTGTTCACATATCTTAATCTCACCCAGCCAGTCTATTGTTTTCAACATATGATCCATAAATTATATGAACAACAGTGGAGACAGGTTGCAGCCTTGTCTTACCCCTGAAACTACTCTGAACCATGAACTCAATTTATCGTCAACTCTAACTGCTGCCTGACTATCTATGTAAAGACCTTTAACTGCTTGCAAAAGTTTGCCTCCTATTCCATAATCTCGTAGAACAGACAATAACTTCCTCCTAGGAACCTGGTCATATGCCTTTTCTAGATCTATAAAGCATAGATACAATTCCCTGTTCCACTCGTAACACTTCTCCATTATTTGCCATAAGCTAAAGATCTGGTCCTGACAACCTCTAAGAGGCCTAAACCCACACTGATTTTCATCCAATTTGTCCTCAACTAATACCCGCACTTGCCTTTCAACAATACCTGAAAAGATTTTACCCACAACACTGATTAAAGAGATACCTTTGTAGTTGTTACAACCTTTTCTCTTTCCATGTTTAAAGATTGGTGTGATTATTGCTTTCGTCCAGTCTGATGGAACCTTTCTCGACTCCCAAGCCACTTCAGTTATCCTGTGTAGCCATTTAAGACCTGACATTGCACTGTATTTGATGAGTTCCGACTTAATTTCATCCACCCCAACCGCTTTATTGCACTGTAATCTATTGACCATTTTCTCCACTTCCTCAAATGTGATCCTATTTCCATCATCATTCCTATCCCATTGTACATCAAAATCTGAAAAATTTACTGATCATAATTTCACCTCCATTGAGCAACTCTTCAAAATATTCCCTCCATCTGCCAAAGGCATCAACAGGATTCACCAGCAGTTTTCCTGACCTGTCCAAAATACTTGTCATTTCCTTCTTACCTTCCTTTCGAAGACTGCTAATTACACTCCAGAATAGTTTTCCAGCAGCTTGACCCAAAGTCTCCAACCTGTTTCAAAGTCTTCCCAAGATTTCTTCTTGGATGTTGCAATTATCTGTTTGGCTTTGTTTCTTTCTTCAACATAACTTTCTCTGTCTACCTGAGTTCTAGTATGTAGCCATTTTTGATACGCCTTCTTTTTCCTTTTACAGGCTGCTTTGACTGTGTCATTCCACCAAGCTGTTTGCTTCATTCTTCCTTTACGCACTACTGTACCAAGACATTCTTTAGCTACTTCTAGTACTGTGTCCCTGTACCTTGTCCATTCCTTTTCCAATGATTGTAATTGACTACATTCAACTAACTGGTACCTTTCTGAGATCACTGTTATGTACTTGTGCCTGGTTTCCTTATCCTGAAGTTTCTCCACTCTTATCCTCCTACATATGGACCAGACCTCCTGCACTTTCGGCCTCACAATACCAATTTCACTGCAGATTAAATAGTGATCAGTGTCATCAAAGAATCCCCTGAACACACGTGTGTCCCTCACAGCCTTCCTGAATTCCTGATCTGTTATTATATAGGAGGGGGAGGTGATTAGTGTTTAACGTCCCGTCGACAACGAGGTCATTAGAGACGGAGCGCAAGCTCGGGTGAGGGAAGGATGGGGAAGGAAGTCGGCTGTGCCCTTTCAAAGAAACCATCCCGGCATTTGCCTGAAGCGATTTAGGGAAATCACGGAAAACCTAAATCAGGATGGCCGGAGACGGGATTGAACCGTCGTCCTCCCGAATGCGAGTCCAGTGTGCTAACCACTGCGCCACCTCGCTCGGTATATTATATAGTCAATGACAGATCTGGTTCCCCTGCCTTCCCAAGTATACCGGTGAATGTTCTTATGTTTAAAAAAGGAGTTTGGGATTACTAAGCCCATACTGGCACAGAAATCCAATAGTTGTTTCCCGTTCCTCTTGGCCTCCATATCCTCTCCAAATTTACCCATAACCGTGTCATACCCTTCTGTTCGATTTCCAATCCTGGCATTAAAATCACTCATGAACAAAACACTGTCCTTGTCCTTTACTCTAACAACTACATCACCGAGTGCATCATAAAAACTATCCATCTTATCTTGATCTGTCCCTTCACAATGCGAATATACTGACACAATCCTAATCTTCTTGCTAGACACTATCAAATCTAT